>NC_053491.1:493073586-493136086 GCF_905171775.1 Rana temporaria
GTGTAGAGGGGTCAGAGTGCTGGGGGCATATCTGGGGTGTAGAGGGGTCAGAGTGCTGGGGGGATATCTGGGATGTAGAGGGGTCAGAGTGCTGGGGGGATATCTGGGGTGTAGAGGGGTCAGAATGCTGGGGGGATATCTGGGGTGTAGAGGGGTCAGAGTGCTGGGGGGATATTTGGGGTGTAGAGGGGTCAGAGTGCCGGGGGGATATCTGGGGTGTAGAGGGGTCACAGTGCTGGGGGGATATCTGGGGTGTAGAGGGGTCAGAGTGCTGGGGGATATCTGGGGTGTAGAGGGGTCAGAGTGCTGGGGGGATATCTGGGGTGTAGAGGGGTCAGAATGCTGGGGGGATATCTGGGGTGTAGAGGGGTCAGAGTGCTGGGGGGATATTTGGGGTGTAGAGGGGTCAGAGTGCCGGGGGGATATCTGGGGTGTAGAGGGGTCACAGTGCTGGGGGGATATCTGTGGTGTAGAGGGGTCAGAGTGCTGGGGGGGATATCTGGGGTGTAGAGGGGTCAGAATGCTGGGGGGATATCTGGGGTGTAGAGGGGTCACAGTGCTGGGGGGATATCTGGGGTGTAGAGGGGTCACAGTGCTGGGGGGATATCTGTGGTGTAGAGGGGTCAGAGTGCTGGGGGGATATCTGTGGTGTAGAGGGGTCAGAGTGCTGATGAATATTTTGTGTGTAGAGAATCCTAGCGGCTAATTGCCACTGGATCGCTTCTATAGTAAATGGAAAGGGGTCCCCCCACGCCTCCCTCCGGTGCCTCTCTGGACCCTCCTGTCCCGGTAAGGAGCCCAGGATCTGATCTGGCAGTTGTGCCAGCTTACAATAGAGGGGACTGGAAACAAAATCCCACCTCTGTGGTCTAGTAGACTGCAAGCGACAAATATTTTTGTCACCTCCAGCTAGGGCAGATGTAAACAGGAATGTGAACACCCCTTGTAATAGAAAAAAAGCAGGTCCTCTTTAAATGTGAGATCTGGGGGTCAAAAAGACGTCACATCTCATATTTACACTTAAAAGCAATAAAAAAAAAATTTCAATCATTTTTTTTTACTTTAACCACCAGATATCGGGGCAGGCAGCAGGTAAAGCATAATCCATAAATAGTCTGAGGTCAGGGCAGGCAGCAGGTAAAGCATAATCCATAAATAGTCTGAGGTCAGGGCAGGCAGCAGGTAAAGCATAATCCAGAGACAGTCTGAGCTCAGGGCAGGCAGCAGGTAAAGCATAATTCATAAATAGTCTGAGGTCAGGGCAGGCAGCAGATAAAGCATAATCCAGAGACAGTCTGAGGTCAGGGCAGGCAGCAGGTAAAGCATAATCCAGAGACAGTCTGAGGTCAGGGCAGGCAGGAGGTAAAGCATAATCCAGAGACAGTCTGAGGTCAGGGCAGGCAGCAGACAATAAGCATAATCCAGAGTCAGTCTGAGGTCAGGGCAGGCAGCAGGTAAAGCATAATCCAGAGACAGTCTGAGGTCAGGGCAGGCAGCAGGAAAAAGTTAAAAGAATAAAATAAGTAGTTGAAAAGGTGGAAGGGTAACAGGTAGTAGGTTCAGGTGTATAACTTTGTCCGGAAACACCAGCAACACAGCTTTTGTCGCCACTCTAGCCAGAGCGGGTATTGTGCCCCCGGATAGGCCTCTCTCACTAGCCTAGCAGCCAGAGTGTCACACGGAAACTTGGTAGAGTCTCTGCCACAGACCTTCCCATATATATTCAGTCCAGAATCCTCTCAGCACAGGATTAAGCACTCGGATCTCTCTTGAATAAATTCTTGTGAACTCAGAACTGACAGGCGACCATCACTCAGCCTCTCAGTAATGGTGCGTCCTTCAATGAAGTTCAAGGCCTCTCCTGAGCATACCAGCCTCGTGCTCGGTGCTCCCCCAGACAGGTTCTTCACAGAGTGGCTTCCTCCCTCCAGGACGGACAGCACAGGACCACTCTGCAAACGTAGACCCAGTCTGACTACCGGGCCTACTTGGTAGATCACAACCCCGGACCAACGTGATCCCGGAGCCAGGAACACATGAACACGCACCCCCGGCCAGGAGGGCCACACACGGGGGGGTGGTGGGATGACTGACCAGGACGGACGACGACCCCAAACTAATGACATCTGTCTCTTAAGTACCATCCCCCAGCATGCACAGCGAGATGATCAACTCTCACTGATTGGCTGCCAAGGAAGAACACCCAATACACCCTGACTCGACTGCTGCCACCCTTGGCCTAGGGTGCAGGGGCGGACTGACAACTCATGGGGCCCCTGGGCAATAGAAGATTATGGGGCCCCCGGGCTTACAGATGGCCACCAAGCCAGGAGGCATTACAGAGGCGGGGCAACTAAAATCTCAGGATTTTCACATCAAAAGCATGTCGATTTTGGACATATCAGGGACAGATGTAAAAAAAACCACAGATTTTGACAATCTGGGCCATATTCTCAGAAGAGTTACGACGGAGTATCTCAGGAAACTCCGTCGTATCTCTCTTTTTTGACCCGGGTATCTATGCGAGTGATTCTTAGAATCATTTTCGCATAGATACGCTGAAGATCCGACATGTGTAAGTCACTTACACTGTCGGATCTTAAATGTAATTCGCTGCCGGCCGCTAGGTGGCGTTTACGTTCAGGTCTCATTTGTTTATGCAAATGAGCCTGTTACGCCGATTCCCGAACGAAATCGCGTTGAGTAACCGTTGCTTACGTCGTTTGCGTAAGCGTAAGGTTCCCCTGCTATATGAGGGGTAACCTTACGCCAGTCCCACGTATGCCATGTTAAGTATGGCGTCGGGTCCGCGTCGTCTTTTCCCGTCGGGTACGTCGTTTTTGTAAGTCGTTCTTGAATACGACTTTACGTCAATGAAGCACACGTCGGCGTCATTGACGTTTTCCGCCGAGAACTGGAGCATGCGCACTGGGCTATTTTTAGCCCGGTGAATGCGCAGTTCGATCGGAACGGGGGTGCGCTTAATTTAAATATAAGCCGCCCCCTTTGAAATACGCGGGGATACGCCGGGCCTTTTACACTACGCCTCCGCAAACTACGGAGCAAGTGCTTGAGGAATATGGCACTTGCTCCAGTAAGTTGGGGCGGCGTAGTGTAAATGGCTTACGCTATGGCCGCGGAAAAAGTACAAGAATCTGGCCCTCTGTCCCTTGTTTTAATGAGCCTGGCAACCCTGATGGGGTCCCCTAGTGGCATGGAGCCCTTGGGCAGTGCCCGAGTGCCTCAATGTTCAGTTCGCCCCTGCTAGGGTGGTACCATCACCCCAGACAACAATAGTGGTCACTCACATGACTCTAGTATAACAGATGTCCTTAACCAATTAACCTTATTGCCTTCCTGGCATCACCATCATCATCCCCTGTCACCGACAGGTCATTAATTCCACTTAAAGTCTACTCCTTACCCGCAGAGACCAACCAACGCTGCCACGACAATCCAATTCCTGACCCTGCTAATGAAAAATAACAGAAAAAACACAACCAACACATAAATACAACACATACCATACTAATAATAATAATAATAAGGGGAGGGTGGGCGGGAACTTTCCTAAGCGCTGTGCTTGCCGGGGGGCGGGAAACTTCCCTTAAGTAAACTCCTCTCTCCGCCCCCCAGGTGCTAGCCAACCAATGGTTGTTTTCTGTCCCCTGTGATGTCAGTCACGCCAGCCCTTCACACAGTACACTGCGTTCCCCTGGTCTGGGCTTTACTGTACAGCCATGGCTGGAACAGAAGACCAAATTTGGCAAAACAATACAGTCAGAGGTAGTTAACTCTCTGACTACCCTCTAAATTTAAGGCAGTGCCAGCTAGAAAAGTAGCAGGCCGCTACACTTATATCATATAGATCCTTCCAGGCCACAGTAGAATTGGGGAAATATTCTGTATAAAATTACGAAAACATAAACACCGGTTGGTCACATCCTGGAGATCACCAAGGTCAATGTTCAGTTAAACTATATTGTATGTCGAGGTATCATTTAACCTCTTGATCTCCTTGAAATCCAGTGAGCTCCTTACTACAGAGATCTGACAACACAGTGACTTTTCTATATTGAAATCCCAAGTAACGTTGCCATCCCAGCCTAGTATTCTTCTGCTGGACTACAGAACCCCTTCCCCAATGTTATGGGGAGGAGGAGATGGGAAGAGTCTGTATGTGGGTCAGCCCTCC
This sequence comes from Rana temporaria, assembly GCF_905171775.1. NCBI lineage: Eukaryota > Metazoa > Chordata > Amphibia > Anura > Ranidae > Rana > Rana temporaria. The sequence continues at coordinate 493,077,782 of NC_053491.1, forward strand.
TGGGTAAGGGTATTTGTGGGCAGCAGAAACATCTGAGAAGATGAACATGTGTCCAGTTTATCGGACTAAAGATTGATTTCCTGTCTCCTCAGAACACGACGTGACGAGTAAAGTGACGAATATCAAGTCTCTGGTGAACCTTTTTCTGTCGGATGAAATCTCAGGTAACTGTAATAATAATGGCTTGGGTTAGATCTGTCCAATGCAAGCTTCCCAGGCCCCCCGGTATTCCAGGCTATGCTTTGGTGTTTGGTGTCCAGGTCTACTAAAGGACAAAAAGTCATTTAAAACTACTCGCGGCTACAATGTATTGTCGGGTCCCGGCAATACAGATAAAAGTCATTGGAAAAAAACGGCATGGGTTCCCCCCCAGTCTATTACCAGGCCATTTGGGTCTGGTATGAATATTAACCACTTACATACCGGGGGGCACTTACGCCCAGGCCAATTTTCAGCTTTCAGCGCTGTCGCAATTTGAATGACAATTGCGCGGTCGTGCTACACTGTACCCAAATGAATTTTTTTTATCATTTTGTTCCCACAAATAGAGCTTTCTTTTGGTGGTATTTGATCACCTCTGCGATTTTTATTTTTTGCGCAACAACTAAATAAAGACCGAAATGTTTGAAAAAAATATATTTTTTATTTTTTTCTGTTAATTGTTTTGTAAATAAGTACGTTTTCTTCTTCAATTATGGGCACCGATGAGGTGGCACTGATGGGAACCGATGAGGTGGCACTAATGGTCACCGATAGGCAGCACTGATGGGCACTGATAGGCGGCGCTGGTATGCTGCACTGATGGGCACTCATAGGCAGCACTGATGGGCACTCTTTGGCGGCACTGATGGGCACTTTTTGGTGGCACTGATGGGCACTCATGGGTGGCACTGATGGGTACTTATGGGTGGCACAGATGGGCACTGATAGGTGGGCACTGGGCATAGATGGGCACTAAGAGGTGGCACTGATGGACACTGGGTGGCACTGATGGACACAGAGGGGTGGCACTGATGGCATTGCTGGGCATCATTCCAGCCAGTGCCCATGTTGCCAGTCAGTGCCCATTTGTGGGCACTGATTGGCATCGATTGTGTTAATTTTTTTTTGCTCTATTGAGCACCGGGGGGCACTCCCTGGTGGTCCAGTGTTGGCATCTGAGGGGGGGGCTGCGCTGATAAACAATCAGCGCGAACCCCCCCCCTGTCAGGAGAGCCGCTGATCGGCTCTCCTCTACTCGCGTCTGTCAGACGCGAGTGAGGAAGAGCCGATCAATGGCTCTTCCTGTTTACATCGTGATCACATGGCTGATCACGTGGTAAAGAGCCTCCGCCGGAGGCTCTTTACTGAGATCGGAGATGCAGGGTGTCAGATTGACGCCCCGCATCACCGATCGCCACACCGCGGCCCAACGGGCGTGCGCTGGCATGACATCCTACAGGACATCGATAGACGTCCAGTCAGGATTTCACCACCACTTCCCGGACATCAATTGACTATTGACCGGGCGGGAAGTGGTTAAGGGTAACCTCGAACCAAAATGCATGGGGGCCCCCCAAATTCCACACCAGGCCCATTTTAGTTTCCCGACTATGAGATGATTTTGATCAAAGCCTGTATAAAGTTATGCAATTCATAAATGACTATTTACTAGACATGTGCACTGCCAAAAAATGTGTTTGTTTTTCATTTCATTTGTTTTTTATTTTTTTCTCGTTTTTCGGGCCATTCCTTATGATCGCAATTCATAAATTCGTAAATTTCAAAAATTCATAAATTCGAAAATCTGTAAATTTGTAATAATTTGTCAATTCGTAAATTCGTAAATCAGAAAATAAGTAAATAAATACAAAAATACAAAAGAACGAAAATCCGAAATAATATTTAATATTTTTTGTTTTTGTTTTTCGGGTCATTCGTTCTGCTCGCATTTCGTAAATTTGAAAATTCATAAATCGGAAAATAAGAAAATAAATCGGAAAATTCTAAATAATAACTAAATTACTGATGTATAGAAACGATTAAGTTATAGGTATTGGGATTTCCTTTCAAATTTGGCTGTTAGTGAACGTAACAAATACAAATCCGAAGTTACGAATTATCCAAGTTAACGAATGCCACATCTAAACAAATGGAATGGAACAAATTAATAGACATGTGCATTCGTTTTCGTTAGAATGCATTTTCGTCTGAAAATCTGTTTTTTTCTTTATCGTTTTAACAAACGATAACGAAAGTGCAAGAAACGAAAAAACCGAAAGATCCGACATAAAAAATGCTTTATTTTCGTTTTCGTTGCGGTAAAAATTCGATATAGAGAGATTCGACATCATAGAGAAAAGATCCGACATCATAGAGAAAAGATCCGACATTATAGACATAATAGATTCGACATTACAGAGAATAGATTTCGATTTATGAGAAAATAGATTCGACATTATAGAGAATAGATTCGACATTATCACTAGTCATACAACATTAGAATTCTTGTAGGCAAATATAACGGAAATGTACGATGCAACGTAAAGATTCGACATTCCGTCGAATATTAGTTTTTGAACAATCGATGGAAACTACAAATATTCAACGTTCCGTCGAATATTCTTTTGACCATTCGACAGAAACCAAGTATTATTGGATTTTCGGACGAAAGCTATTCCCCAACGAAAAACGAAATAAATCAAAACGATTTTCGGGAGTAACTAAATACATTTATTTTCCAAACGAAAACGAAAAAACGAAACAAAATATTCCTGTCTGCACATGTCTACAAATTAATAATAAAAAGTAATAATAAAAAGTTTTTATTATTACTATGGTTATTTATTATTATTAATTTGTTACACTCCATTCGTTTAGATGCGGCATTTGTTATTTCTGATCATTTGTAACTTCGGATAAATTTGTATTAGTTACGGTCACTAACAGCCAAATTTGAAAGGAAATTCCAATACCTATAATTTAATAGTTTGTTATTATTTCAGATTTTTGAATTTTCGAATCTTAGAATTTTCGAATTTAGAAATTTACGAATTAACAAATTTACGAATATTCCGAAAAATATGGGTTTTCGTTAACAGACATATTGATCTTTTCGTTGTTCATATTACAGGTTCTCTTACCAGCGACAATCAGAGGATTTTGGCCGCAGTGGGGAGACTAACAGATGGAATCCGCAACCCAAATGGTATGTTTTTTCCTGTTTCGGCAATTGGCGCACCTTCCCTCCTAACCTTAATTTTCTCTGAACCAACCACAGACCTTCTCACAGTTATTAATTGATCCTTTCTTACCAAAATATTAGTCCCAATCCAATGACTCTGTCACTCCCACCCACAACCCGCACTTGACACATCCACTTTTTTTGTCAGCCCAACCCAGGTCCCACCCACTGTCCACGTGGTCCAACCTATAAATAAGTTAGAAGTGGCCAGCATGACTGTGAAACTTTCACGTAAACACCCTTTTTATGAGTTACTGCACATGCTCAGAAACGTAAAGGGGTTGTAAAGGTAAAAATATTTTCACCTTAATGCATTCTATGAAAAAATTCAGACAATAACGCACCCCCCCACCCCCCATTTTACTTACCTGGCTCCTCGAAAGTCCCACGCTCGACCCCGACATCCTCTTCGCCGCTCAGCCTGGCCGTTGATTGGCTAGAGTGAATGGATTGAAAGCAGCGCAGCCATTGGCTGGCACTGCTGTCAATCACATCCAATGATGCGGCGCGCCAGGGGCGGGGCTGAGTAATACAGTAAGCGGCTATGGCCGCTCGCTGTATCACGGGAGACCTCCCGCAGGGATTCCACACAATGCGAGCTCGCTCGCATGAATGTGTGGAGTTCTTGCGGGGAGGACCAGAGACAGCTGCCGAGGGACCCCAGAAGACCAGGTTCGGGGCCCCTCTGTGCAAAACGAGCTGCACAGTGGAGGTAAGTATAACTTGTTAGTTATTTAAAAAAAAAAACATGAATCAGACCGAGACAGAAGTACAGTTAAATTACACTTGTTTAATAGTAGTAATAATAATAATAATAAAAAGATAAACAGAGTAAGCGTAGTCAAAACATAGCCAGAGATCAGGAACCAGATCGGATAGTCATCCAAGCCAAAGGTCAGGGAACCAGAGAAGAACGTAGTAGAACAGCAAGCAGGATCTGGAGCCAGAAGGAACGTCAGCCAAGCAAGTCTTCAACAGGAACGCAGGAGATAGTCTCTGTGATGTTGACCAAGGTGAAGGCAGAGATCATCTGAGGTGGACGGCTTAAGTAGGCAGGTCTGACGAGCAGGATCATCAACAGGTGAGTCACTGTGGAGAGATAGGAGCTGGCAATTAGCCGACAGCTGAGCGGCCAGCTTAGAGAAGGAAGGGCTGAGCACAGCCCTAACATTGGGTTGCGAATCTCAAGGGGTCTGTGGGCAGGGGGCTTATCGGAATCTGGAAGCCCCCTTTAGGAAGGGGGACATCAGATCGCGCCCCCCCATGTGAATGAGTATGGGGTACATAGTGCCCCTATCCATTCATCAAAAAAGTGTCAAAAAGAAATAAACGCAGAGACAGTTTTGACAATTCCTTTATTAAAAAAAAAGTGTTCCCCCCATGTAAATCCATTGTCAATTACGCCGCCCGGCACCCCCCAAAAAACAAAAATAAAAAGAACGCTTCCACCATCCATTAAGGCTGGCCCCTTATTTGTAAGCTGTGCCGTTTGACAGTTCTTTTATAGGTAAGGGGCGGGACCACTTGGCGACATCATCTGGTGGCACTGCCCCCTTGTGACATCACAGACCGGTGTATGCTGAGACAGTGATATCATAAGCTAGCAGTGTCCCAAGGTGACGTCGCTAGGTGCCTCCGCCCTTACCTAAATAAGAACTGTTAAATGGCAGAGGAGGCATTCGGCAGTCGGGCTTCAATGAGTGTGGAGCAATTTTTTTATTTTTCGAGTCTGGCGGCTGCATCGGGCATCACGTTTGATGATGGATTTACATCGGGGGACATTTATTTATTTATTTTTTATAAAGGAATTGTCCAAAAAGTTTTTGGTGAATGAGTAGGAGGTAGGGAGTATCCCCTACTCATTCACAGGGGGGGGGGCTGGGATCTGGGGGCCCTCTTCTTAAAGGAAGCTTCCATATTCTGATAAGCCCCCTGCCTGCAGACCCACAAAACCACTGCTCAGGGTTGTGGGGAAGGGACCCTTGTCCACATTGACATGGGGACAAGGCGCTTTGGGGTGGGGGACCACATTCTTCCATGTTGAGGGAATGTGGTCTGGTATGATTCATGAGGGGGGCTGTTCGCTCCGATGACCTGCCAGGCTGAATGCTCCGATAAGGGTCTGGTAGGCATTTTGGGGGGGAACCCTTAAAATCCATAGTAGACCCGAAGGGCGCAGCATGCACTGTGCAGCACCCAGTGCATTGCAGGGCGTTTGGTGTGTCAAACACCTGCCAAACACCCTGCAAATGTGGGTGTTCCCTAAACGAGGAGAACAGCCAATGTTCGGCCCAAACTCTACTAGTGACATACTTTCTTCTATGTTGTTCTACCAGGTAACTAGCTGGCTGTTGCTGCAGCCCCCTCATAATCCAGGGCGTATGCAGAATAGAGTGTGATGGGAATATATTTGGGGTTCCACCCTTAGAGAATGAACTCTCTATTAAGATTGAGCTATTCCAGGTACAGGGAAGAGGTTCCAGGGATTGATTCCATTGTCTATGTACACATCATTTACAAACCTTTGATGAAAGGTCAGCTTTAATAGAAACAGATGCAGGAAAAAAAAATCACCTGCTGGTCTCCAACATAACAAGACCCTTCCAGTTTTTCTGTCAACTACAATAGTCTACCTACGATTCTCATCCACCCTTCTCTCTCCTCTCTCGCTTCTTTCTCCTCTTCTCCTCTATTCCTTCTTTATTTTTTCCTCCATGCTTTCTCTTTCCCCCTCCCAGGCACCACTGATCCATTGTGCGGTTCAGAATGGACACACTTTGGCCTAAACTGTTACTACCTCTCCCGCTACGCGAGGCCGTGGAATTACGCCAAGAAACACTGTGAGGATAAGAAGAGTCACCTGATGGTCATCAACAGCCTGGAGGAGATGGTGAGGATAACAATGTGTAGGTGGTGCCCCTTTAAATAGACCTGTCACATGGGGGCTGCCAGTCCCCAGCTAACCTACTCCAGCATCACACTAACAAGAGTAGAAACATAGCCAAAGAAAGAAAACCAAGGCTGGGGCAGAAAACCTAAGAGAGACAATCCACTCACTATCCATCAATACACAATAAGACTTGACAACACAGGCACAGAAAGAACACCAAGGTTGGGGAAAAAATCCTAAGCAAGACATTCCACCCATCATCAATATAATGCCAGACCTAACAACCTAGCCAGCCACATATAAAACACCAAGGTCGGGGCAGAAAGAGACATTTTGCTTACTCTTCATTAATGCATAACAAGACTGGACATCATAGCCCCAGACGGAATACCAAGGTTGGGGCATAAAGTGTGAAAGAGATTTTTCTGCCCACTATCCATCAATTCACAACAGAACTTGACAACATAGCCAAAGAAGGAACACCAAGGCTGGAGAAGAAAGCTTAAAGCGGGGGTTCACTCTAAAAAAAAAAAAAAATTCTACCATGCCATCCAGCATACTAGCGAGAGCTACAGTATGCCTTTATTTTATTTTTTTGCGCCGTACTCACAGTTTAATCCCGTAGTTAAGTTTCAGACTCCCCGCGGGAGTAGGCGTTCCTATGCAGAGGGGAACATGATTGACGGCCGGCTATGGCGCGTCACGCTTCCCGAAAATAGCCGAAATAGGACTTGGCTCTTCACGGCGCCTGCGCAGTCAGCTCCTAGTCTGTATAGCCGTATAGCGCCGTGACGAGCCGAGTCCTACTCCGGCTATTTTCGGGAAGCGTGATGCGCCATAGCCAGCCGCCAATCATGTTCCTCTCTGCATAGGAACGCCTCCTCCCGCGGGGAGTCTGAAACTTGACTACGGGATTAAACTGTGAGTATGGCACAAAAAATAAAATAAAGGCATACTGTAGCTCACGCTAGTATGCTGGATTTCATGGTAGAAACTTGTTTTTTAGGGTGAACCACCACTTTAAGGCCCATTTCACACAATGGCCACGGATCTGCCTGTCTGTTTTTCAGGCGGATCTGAGCAGGCCACCCATTGACTTCTAGGGGCAGGCAGATGTCAGCGGATATGTGTTTTCTGACACCTGCCTGCCATCCGATCCAACAAGATCCGCTCAAAACAGACGAATGGCGATACATTCACCGTCCGTCAAGCAGAACGGATCGGATGAAAATGGGCAGGTTGTCCGTTTTCATCCGATCCCCCCATAGAGAACGGCAAGGCCCTGACAAGTTGATCTCCCGCTGAGCTGGCGGAGTCCATCCAGCGGATCTGCTTCGTATGAAAGAGGCGTAAAAGATACACATTGAAACATCCTGCCCACTCCCTATCAATACACAACAAGATTAAACAATACAGCCACATAAAGAACGCCAAAACATGGGCATAAAGGCTAAAGAGAAACATTCTGCCCCCCCATCAATGCATAACAAGACTGGACAACTTATCCACAGAAAGAACCACAAGCCTGGGGAAGAAGAACTGACAGACTTTCTGTCTACTCTCCATCAATGCACAACAAGACTAGACAATGTGGCCACAGAAGTAACATGCCGAGCAGTTCACTGGTTCTTTTATTCAAAGACAACAAAATAAATTACAAACGGGAAGTAATCACCACAATAGTCAATCGCTTCCTCAATACAAAATGACATCACAGGTAATGACAAACAGTAAAGGGTAGGGCACTCACAGGAAGGGAAAGGGGGGGGGGGAGTGCACACGAGATCCTTTGATGTAATACAAACAACCAATGAAAAATAGTTAAAGGATTCCTATGGGTGTGTCTGAGCAGAGACAGGGTGCATGGAAGCTAAACAAACATGGACTCTGTCTCTGACCAAAACAACCCAAAAGCTCCTATATTACCGCTGATGGGAATCCTTATTCTGCGCTGTTTCAGAGAACAACGCATACCCGGATTATACTACCGTTCCTTGTGGATTGGAGGCTATCTGCAGGTGTATGCAACGAATCCCGACCATGCTGATCAGACACAGCAAAGACAAGAGAGTACATCCGCCTATAACCAATAATGTCCTTGCAGAGCGAACATATCTCCTCAGGCGATCGTTTTGTGCACAGGGGTCCTTCGCCGACAGACATATCCCCACTCTGCAAACACGTCTCTCCAACCTCAAGAAGTTTTCCACTACCAGACGGGACTCAACCAGCGTCAGCCTGCCCCAGTCAGCTCTTTAGAGCGGGCCGCAGGAGTAATAACACTGGGCCACACTATGACAATACATATTGAATAAATCTTCATAAAATGTCCACAACAGCAGAAAGATTCAGGGAGACACATTCTGCCCACTCTCTATGAATACACAACAAGATTAAACAATGTAGCCACAGAAAAAACTCAAAGGCTGGGAAAAAAAGACTGAGACATTATGAACACCCCCCTCCCCCCAAGGTAATACACAATAAGATTAAACGATGTAGCTACAGATAGAACCCCAAGACTGGGACAGAAAGACTGAGAGAGACATTCCACCTGCTGTGTATCAATACACAAGACTAGGACAGCATAGCCACAGACGAAACACTGAAACCTGGGCATAAAGGCAAATAGAGACATTCTGCCCACTTCCCATCAATACACAGCAAGATTAAACAGTGTAGCCACAGATAGAACCCCCGAAACTGGGTCAGAAAGCCTGAGAGAGGCCTTCTGCCCATGCTCAAACAATACACAACAAGACTAGACAACATCACTACAGAAGGAACATGAAGGCCGGGGCAGAAAGACTGATGGACATCCTGCCCACTCATCATCAATACTCCTAGAATAACGCCTAGAAGAGCAGAGCTAACTGCACCCCCACTACTCTACTGGTATTTTGGTTCTAGTTGTAGACATTAATGTGTAAGCTCTTCTGGGGAGTATATAAAATATTATGTAGTGATTTTTTCTTTTTTTATATAGAATTTTCTAAGCAACATTTCACAGTCCCAGAGTTTGTGGATCGGTCTTTCAGTTGATAAGGGAATCTGGACGTGGGTGGACGGCACATCTTATGAGAGATCTCCAAAGTAAGTCACATGATCTTCTTCCTTCTCACATTACATTCAATAAACAAAAAATTGTTCCCCTTTCTGTGCAGATGTTGGACCTTTTACCTAAAATAGTCTACCTGTAGGCTTCAATCGAGCTTTAAAAAGTCACCTGCTTTTAGACCTTGCCAACAGTTATAGTCAATGGGGTAGATTCAGGTAGCTACGCTATAATTTACGGCGGTGCAGCATAGTGTATTTACGCTACGCCTCCGCAACTTACAGGAGCAAGTGCAGTATTCACAAAGCACTTGCTCCGTAAGTCGCGGCGGCGTAGCGTAAATGGGGCCGGCGTAAGCGTGCGTAATTCAAATGGGGAAGGGGGGCGTGTTTTATGGTAATATGTGATGACCTGATGTGATTGACGTGATTTACGAACGGCGCATGCGCCGTCCGTGTACATATCCCAGTGTGCATTGCTTCCAAGTACGGCGTAACGACGTATTGGTTTCGATGTGAATGTAAAATACGTCCAGCCCTATTCGCGAACGACTTACGCAAACAACGTAAATAATTAAAATTTCGAAGCGGGAACGACGTCCATACTTAACATTGGCTGCGCCTCCTAATAGCAGGAGCAGCCTTACGCAGAAAAAGCCTTTACGCAAAAGGCGTAAAAAACTACCGCCGGGCGCACGTACGTTTGTGAAACGGCGTATCTAGGAAATTAGCATATTCTACGCCGACAACAACGGAAGCGCCCCTAGCGGCCAAAGTTATATTGCACACAATTCTGCGCTGCCGCAATCATGTTACGTCGGTGGAGGAAGCCTATTTTTTCAGCGTAACTGCCTTTGAGAATCGGCGTAACGCTACGCGGGCGCGGATTTCAAATTACGGCGGCGTATCTGGAGATATGCCACCGCAAAAGGTATGTGAATCTACCCCACTATCAGCACTGGCCCAGTGGCCCAGTGACTAATGTCCTTTTTTTCCCCGGCAGGTTCTGGAGAGAGGGGCAGCCTTTTAGCTGGGATTACTATGGATTTGACCAGGATAGCTCTGAACATTTCTTTGAACTTTTCCAACACCACATTGAAGAAAGGTGTGTTTTTTTGGAAGACGGAGAGGGCTGGAGCTCTTCTTCCTGCTCCGATAGTTACCAATACGTCTGTGAGAAGAAGACATTGTGACCTACAGACTTCTCCTGATATCTCCATCTCCTAATTAATCCTTCACCATACTGCAGTGATGGAGAATCTACTAACAAAGCAAAATGTATCCTGCTGGGCATTCTGGGACTTGGACTACCTTGTGATGAGGGTTCCTCAAAATGTCTACACCCCATCTCCAGCTTTCAATTTATTAAACAACTAAACTCCACCTGCCAATTGTTCTTCAGCTAGTTTAGTCACACAAAAAGTGAGGGAGGGGAAACACTCTCACAACTGCCACCCGTGGCTCTTCAATAGGGAGGCCATCATTACCTGGTGCCTTAGAGTTAGGGAACGTTGCCAGGGCGAGCTGCAGCTCCTCCAGGGATAAGGGTGAATTCAATATATTTTTATCCTCCCCCTGATTTGTCGGGAGGGTAATGTCATCCAAGAATTGAGTTAAGGAAGTTTCGGGATAGGATACTTTCGAGGAGTAAAGATCTTGGAAGAAGGTACAGAATCCCTTCATAATTGATGGGGTTTCTGTAACCACCTTAGTCGGTGACACCGCTAAGCTGTGTATGACTGGGGGCGGCTGTTGTGACCTGACCCATACCTCTTCAGTGACTCCCACATCCATTATTTTAATAAAACCTCATCAGCAGATGACCGGGCAGAGACTAAAGTCAGTCACTTCCCAGCTTCCCATGCAGCCATAGGTCATGTAGTATGTCTAAAGCATGTAGGCCTCAAAATGTATAACGCATTTAACGTATACCTCAACTCCCACTAACATTAGTGAAGTGGCGGCTGATATGAATAGAACCTTCCTTAGATATCCTCCAGAAAGTTGCGGAAGTCCAAAGTGCACTTTATGAAGGCCTCTAGCTGCTGTGGTGAAGAATTCTGGCCTTTTCTCTCCCATTCCCTTTACCTAATGGTCAGTGAGGAAATCTCATAGCTGTGAAATATAGAGCGTTATGGATCTTGGGGCTCCTGGAATGCCCTGGAAGATGTATGTCACCTTTAGGTGCCAGTTATTCATATGTGGTGCAAGTTTATTTCTTATACTCTGAGTGTGTCACATTATTTATGCCCTCGGTGTCGGGGTTGGGCTCAGCCCTTCCTTCTCTGAGCTGGCCGCTCGGCTGTTTGCAAATTGCCCAGCTCCTATCTCTCCATAGTGACTCATCTGTTGATGATCCTGCTCGTCAGTCCCGCCTACTTGAGCCATCCAGCTCAGTTCCTGTTGAAGACTTGCTTGGCTGACGTCCCTTCTGGCTCCTGATCCCGTTTTCTGTTCTACTACATTTATCTCTGGCTCTCTGACTTTGGCTTCGCTGACTACCCGATCCGGTTCCTGAACTCTGACTATGTTTTGACTACGCTTACTGGGGTAGATTCACATAGACTTACGAGGGCGTATCAGTAGATACACCGTCGTAAGTCCGAATCCCTGCCGTCGCAACTTTAAGCATATGCTCAAACTGAGATACGCTTAAATGTTGCTAAGATACGACCGGCGTATGTCTCCTACGCCGTCGGATCTTAACTGCATATTTACGCTGGCCGCTAGGGGCGTGTACGCTGATTTACGCCTAGAATATGTAAATCAGCTAGATACGCCGATTCACGAACGTACGCTCGGCCGTCGCAGTAAAGATACGCCGTTTACGTAAGGGGTTTTCAGGCGTGAAGATAAACCACCAAAAAAATGGCGCAGCCAATGTTAAGTATGGCCGTTGTTCCCGCGTCGAAATTTGAAAATGTTACGTCGTTTGCGTTACTCGTCTGTGAATGGGGCTGGCTGTAATTTACGTTCACGTCGAAAGCATGACAATTTGCCGACGTCATTTGGAGCATGCGCACTGGGATACGTCCACGGACGGCGCATGCGCCGTTAATTAAAAACGTCAAATACGTGGGGTCACTAGTATTTTACATAGAACACGCCCCCAACCAGCCTATTTTGAATTAGGCGGGCTTATGCCGGCCCAGTTACACTGCGCCGCCGTAAGTTTCAGCACAGGTTCTATGTGAATACAGGACTTGCTGCTCAAACTTACGGCGGCGTAGTGTATCTGAGATACGCTACGCTCGCCTAATTCTACCTGAATCTAGCCCACTCTGTTTATGTTTTTATTATTATTATTAAACAAGTGTGATTAACTGTACTTCTGTCTCGGTCTGATTCATGGTTTCTGACACTCATACACCACAATGAGATCATACCCTGATTGTCGAGGTGCAATACACATGTAAGGTACAGCATTTCACTGTTAAAGGCACGTGGCATAAATTCTAACAATGCACCTGGGGTAGATTCAGGAAGCAATTACGCCTGCGTATCCATAGATACGCAGCGTAATTGCTAAGTAGCGCCGGCGTATCGACTTTCTGTATTCAGAAAGCCCGATACGCCGACTGTAGCCTAAGATACCACTGGCATAAGGCTCTTATGCAGTCGTATCTTAGGGTGCATTCTTACGGTGGCCGCTAGGTGGCGCTCCGGTAGTTTTCAGCGTAGAGTATGCAAATTGCATACTTACGCTGATTCACAAACGTACGCGCGACCGACGTTAGTTTTTTACGTTGTTTGCGTAAGTCGCTTTCATCGTAAGGCTGCTCCTGCTATTAGGAGGCGCAGCCAATGTTAAGTATGGACGTCGTTCCCGCGTCGCGATTTTCAAATTTTGCGACGTCATTTGCCGCAATGCACGTCGGGAAATTTTAGGGACGGCGCATGCGCGGGATGTTCGACGCGGGAACGCGCCTAATTTAAATGATTCACGCCCCCTACGGGATCATTTAAACTACACGCGCTTACGCCGACCCCTTTTACGCTACGCCTCCGCAACTTTACCGGCAAGTGCTTTGTGAATCAAGCACTTGCCAGTAAAACTTGCGGAGGCGTAACGTAAATTTCTTATATTACGCCAACGCAGTTTTGAGCGCCCCTACCTGAATCTACCCCCTGTGTCTAGAAAACATGAGTTGGAGCCCCCCCCCCCCCCTAAAGTGGTTGTTCCAAGGATCTGGTTTGAGGCTTTTAAGCCCCATTTTCGGACAGTTGACATTTAATGTAGGACCTTCCCGAAAATAATCATTTTACATATCAAATAATACAGTGAAGGATTTTCACAAGCTGCTCACCGTTCATTTCAAGAGACATTCATTTCTGCTATCTTGGAACACCACCTGGCTACCAAACACGTCACTGGAGAGAAAAGAGATTGGCTGTTTCCACTTTCCACAGTAAGACATTTCAAAAATCTGGAGAACAATAATTTATTGTTATAAAATATAGAAACTAACATTAGCATATAACCACTTAAAGAAGAACGACTGAATAATTATATATCTTTTTAATGTTCTGTCCCCTATGTCAGGAGTCTCCAACCACCTGGACTCTGGGTCAGTGCCTCACAGTGGGAAAGCTAGACATTCTTTCACCCGCGTCCCCCCCCACAGAAACAGGACAGGATTAGGCAGGAAAGTGAGAAACTCCCAGGCTATAGCTATTGAGTCAGCTGTCTGTCCCCTTCCCTGTCCTCTGGTCCCCCCTGCTCCTCTGGTACTCCCTGTGCTCCTCTGGTATCCCCATGCTCCTCTGGTACCCTCCGTGCTCCCCTGGGCGCCCCTGTGTTCCTCTTCTCCCCCACATGCTCCTCTGTTTTCCACTGTTCCTCTATTCCCCCCATGTTCCTCTGGTCCCCCTTGCCCCTTTTTTTCCCTCATGCTCCTCTGGTACCCCCCATGCTCCTCTGGTACCCCCCATGCTCCTCTGGTACAGCCCCATGCTCCTCTGGTACCGCCCCATGCTCCCCTGGTACCGCCCCATGCTCCTCTCCTCCCCCACATGCTTCTCTGTTTTCCGTTGTTCCTCTATTCCCCCCAATGCTCCTCTGGTCCCCCCGTGCTCCTCTGCCTCCCCCCTGCTCCTCTGCCTCCCCCCTGCTACTCTGTACCCCAATGCTTCTCTGGTGCCCCCCTGCACCTCTGGTACCACACATGCTCCTTTGGTACCACACATACTCCTCTGGTCCCCCACGTGCTTCTCTGGTCCCCCACATGCTCCTCTTGTCCCCCTGCTTTTCTGTAGCCCCATGTTTCTCTGGTACCCCCTGCTCCTCTGGTACCACACATGCTCCTCTGGTACCCCCCATGTTCCTCTGGTCCGTCCCATGCTCCTCTCCTCCCCCACATGCTCCTCTGTTTTCCCTTGTTCCTCTATTCCCCCCCATGCTCCTCTGCCCCCCTGCTACTCTGTACCCCAATGCTTCTCTGGTACCCCTGCTCCTTTGGTACCACACATAGTCCTCTGGTTCCCCCAATGCTCCTCTGGTCCCCCCTGATTCTCTGTACCCCCATGCTTCTCTGGTACCCCCTTTGCTCCTCTGGTACCCCCATGCTCCTCTGGTACCACACATGCTCCTCTGGTACCACACATACATTTCGTACCTGGGGGGTGTCTATAGTTAGCCTGTAAAGTAGCGCTTGTTTCCCGTGCTTAGAAGAGTCCCTGCACAAAATGTAATTTCTATAGTAATTTAAAACCAATCGCGGCTATAATGAATTGTCGGCTCCCGGCAATACAGATCAAAGTCATTGAAAGTCATTGATAAAAAATAAATGCGTGGGGGTCCCCCCAAATTCAATTACCAGGCCCTTCAGGTCTGGCATGGATATTAACCACTTCCGGACCGCCTCCTGCACATATACGTCGGCAGAATGGCACGGCTGGGCACAAGCACGTATATATACGTCCTGTACTTGTACCCAGCCGTGGGTCGCGGGCGCGCGCCGCGCTCCCGCGACCCGGTCCAAAGCTCCGGGACCGTGGGTCCAGCGGAACCGATCGCCGCTCGAGTGCGGCGATCGGTCCCCGGAGCTGAAGAACGGGGAGAGCCGTGTGTAAACACGGCTTTCCCGTGCTTCACTGTGGCGGCGTATCGATCGCGTCATCCCCTTTATAGGGGAGACACGATCGATGACGTCACACCTACAGCCACACCCCCCTACAGTTGTAAACACTCACAAAGTGAACCCTAACTCCTACAGCACCCCCTGTGGTTAACTCCCAAACTGCAACTGTCATTTTCACAATAAAGAATGCAATTTAAATGCATTTTTTGCTGTGAAAATGACAATGGTCCCAAAAATGTGTCAAAATTGTCCGAAGTGTCTGCCATAATGTTGCAGTCACGAAAAAAAATCGCTGATCGCCGCCATTAGTAGTAAAAAAATAAAAAAAAAATAAAAATGCAATAAAACTATCCCCTATTTTGTAAACGCTATACATTTTGCGCAAACCAACTGATAAACGATTATTGCGTTTTTTTTTTACCAAAAATAGGTAGAAGAATACGTATCGGCCTAAACTGAGGAAAAAAAAATTATATATGTTTTTGGGGGATATTTATTATAGCAAAAAGTAAAAAATATTGAATTTTTTTCAAAATTGTCGCTCTATTTTTGTTTATAGCGCAAAAACTAAAAACCGCAGATGTGATCAAATACCACCAAAAGAAAGCTCTATTTGTGGGGAAAAAAGGACGCCAATTTTGTTTGGGAGCCACGTCGCACGACCGCGCAATTGTCTGTTAAAGCGACGCAGTCCCGAACTGTAAAAACACCTTGGGTCTTTAGCCAGCATATTGGTCCGGGGCTTAAATGGTTAAGGGGAACCCTGCGCAAAATTAAAAAAAATTACGTGGGGTCCCCCCCAAATACGGATTTTAAGAGGAACTCCGGGCCAAATAAAAAAAAAAAATATGGTGTGGAGTTCCCCCAAAAATCCAGACCAGACCCTTATCCAAACATGCAACCTGGCAGGCAGCAGGAAAATAGGGGGGGACGAGAGAGCACCCCCCCTCCTGAACCGTACCAGGCCACATGCCCTCAACATAGGGAGGATGTCCCCATGTTGATGGGGACAAGGGCCTTTTCCCCACAACCCTTGCCCAGTGGTTGTGGGGGTCTGCGAGCAGGGGGCTTATCGGAATCTGGAAGACCCCTTAAACAAAGGGGACCCCAGATCCCGCCCCACCCCTATGTGAATTGGTAATCGATACATTGTACCCCTACCATTTCACGAAGAAAGTGTAAAAATAAAATTAAAAAAACACACAGACACCGTTGGGAAAGTCCTTTATTAAAAATAAAAAAAATTAAAATAAAAAAAAGATTCCAGCGGTGGTAATCCAGTCTCGATCTCCACTCCAGCGGTGTCGGATCCAGTGATGGATGATCTCCAGGCTCCAGCGATGATTGTTCAGCGAGGAACAGCACACCATCCTTTTCCAGTCCACCGGAGACACCCCGGGAATGATGCGGCTTGAGCCAGTGACAGCTCTTATGTAGCTGAGGGCGGGTCCACCCGTCAAGTGACCCCATCCCCTCTGACGCAAGGGGAAACCCGGTCTTTCCAAGTGACGTGACGGGTGACCCCGCCCCCTCTGATGTAACACAGGTTTCCCATTGCATCAGAGGGGACGGGGTCACCTGCACACCACTGGGAAAGCCCGGGTTTCCCCTTGCGTCAGAGGAGGACGGAGTCACGTGATGGGTGACCCCCCCCTCAGCTACATAAGAGCTGTCACTGGCTCCCGCCAAATCATTCCCGGGGTGTCTCCGGTGGACTGGAGACAGGATCGTGTGCTGTTCCTCGCTGGACAATTATCGCTGGAGCCTGGAGATCATCCATAGCTGGATCTGACACTGCTGGGATGGAGATTGAGACTGGATTACCACCGCTAGAATCTTTTTTTATTTTTATTTATTTATAGTTTTATTAAAGGACTTTCCCAACGGTGTCTGTGTGTTTTTTTAAACATTTTTACAATTTCTTTGTGAAATGGTAGAGGTACAATGTACCCCTTACCAATTCACATGGGGGGGCCAGGATTTGTTAAAGGGGTCTTCCAGATTCCGATAAGCCCCCCACCTGCAGACCACCACAACCACCAGGTAAGGGTTGTGGGGATGAGGCCCTTGTCCCCATCAACATGGGGACATCCTCCCCATGTTAAGGGCATGTGGCCTGGTACGGTTCAGGAGGGGGGGCGCACTCTCGTCCCCCCCTCTTTTCCTTCGGCTGGCCAGGTTACGTGCTCGGATAAGGGTCTGGAATGGATTTTTGGGGGAACTCTATGCCATTTTTTTTTAAATTTGGCCCGGAGTTCCCCTTAAAATCCATACCAGACCTGAAGGGTCTGGTATGGATATTTGGGGGGAACCCCACGTCATTTTTTTTTATTTTGCGCAGGGTTCCCCGTAATATCCATACCAGACCTGAAGGGCCTGGTAATTGAATTTGGGGGGACCCCCACGCATTTTTTTTATTTTTTATCAATGACTTTCAATTACTTGTCTCTGTGATGCTGGGAGCCGACAATTCATTATAGCCACAAGTGGTTTTAAATGATTTATTTTCCTTCAGAAATGAAAAATTCCTTTAAATATAATTCCTGGGGGTCCCTTTAGTCTGCCTGTAAAGTGGCACATCTGTACCATGTATAGAACCTGCTGCAGCAAAACTGACATTTCTAAAGAAAAAATAGACATTTAAATTGCCTGAAATAAAACGGCACGTGGGCTCCCCCCAATCATGGATTTTAAAGGAAACTCATGCAAAAATGTAAAAAAAAAAATGGTGTTCCCCCCAAAAAATCCTTAACAGACCCTTATCTGAGCATGCAACCTGCCCCCCGCCCTAAAGCACCCAACCCCCTATGTTGAGGGCATGTGGCCTGGTATGGTTCAGGAGGGGGGGCACTCGCTGCATGCTCACATAAGAGTCTGTTATGGATTTTGGGAAGGACTCAGCGCCATTTTTTTTATTTGGCTTGGGGTTTCCCTTAAAATCCATATCAGACCCAAAGGGCTGGGAGGACCCCACGCCATTTTTTTTCTCCTTTTTCATTTTTTACAGAATTTTTTTTTTCTTTCAGATGTCAGCGGGGAAGCCCACTGACAGCTGATAACTCACCTGTTGTTAAGGAAGCGGAGGCCGGCTTCCTGGCTCTGCTCCTTAACAATATATTGACTGTATGTGCGGCGGGCTGTTTGCGTAAAAAAACACACAGAAAATCAGAGATCACCCGAACAGGTGAAGTTTGGGCTAAACTTTTGCCCGGCCGGAACCATTCACCCATCACCATTTTTCAGTAGCGGGGGGGATGCAAACATCACATATCCATTGTCTAACAGTATCTAGCTTGAGGCTGCATTCACACCTTGAGCGTAGCGTTTTGCTGCGTTTTTTACCGCGATTTGCCGCGACAAAATGCAGCGTTATTTACCGCGATTTGCCGCAATTTGCCACAACAAAATGCATAGTTTTTTACTGCGATTTTGTACAGGTCTAGGGTCACCAATGTAAAACGCCAAAACGCCCAAATTCGAGCGACAAAAAAGCATCCAGAACTTGTTTTGGCTTCAGCTGCATTCACACCTGAGCGTAGCGTTTTGCAGCGTTTTTTTTTCGCGATAAAATGCGGCATTTTTTACCACGATTTGCCGCGACAAAACGCAGTGTTTTTTACCGCGATTTTGTACAGGTCTAGGGTCACCAATGTAAAACGCCCAAACGCCCAAATTCGAGCGACAAAAAAGTGTCCAGAACTTGTTTGGGCTTCAGGAGTTCGGCGTCAGGCGTTTTGTAGTGGAGATGTGAACCATCTCCATAGAGAATAATGTATTTTTTCCCCTCTAGCGTTTTGGGGCGTCGCGCTTCAGGCGACAAAACGCTCAGGTGTGAATGCAGCCTTAGAGATGCTGGACTGACTGGATTGGTCACTGGTTCTGAGTGGGCATTTATGTGGTGCAAAAAGGAAAGAATGCCTCCCGGTGGATAGTGCCCAGTGATGGATGGTGGTGATGGGCCCGCTCGTTGGGCTGCTACCTTTTCTGTGCGACCTCAAGGTCGTTTCAGCATGTAGACTAATGCCCTGTACACACGATCGGTCAAACCGTTGAGAACGGTCTGATGGATTTTTCCATCAGTTAACCGATGAAGCTGACTGATGGTCCGTCACGTCTACACACCATCAGTTAAAAAAACTATCGTGTCAGAAAACGGTGACGTAAAACACAACGACGTGCTGAAAAAAATGAAGTTCAATGCTTCCAAGCATGCGTCGACTTGATTCTGAGCATGGATTTTTAACCGATGGTCGTGCCTACTAACGATCATTTTTTTGCTATCTGTTAGGTAGCCATCGGTTAAATTTAAAACAAGTTGGCTTTTTTTTAACCGATGGATAAATAACCGATGGCGCTCACACACGATCGGTTTGGTCTGATGAAAACGGTCCATCAGACCGTTCTCATCGGTTTGACCGATCGTGTGTACGCGGCTTTAGATAAAAAGGGAGTACCTGGTGTACAGAAAAAAATAATTTCTAAGTTTTGGTTTTTGGATCTTTATTAAAATTTAGCCACATGTACACAAGGCCAACGCGTTTCAGGGGAATAGACTCACACTTCTTCGGGGCTGTTGCTGTGTACTATTTGGTGGGAACGATTCCCATGAGTAATGGGAATCAAGTTAGGATCAAGGCTTCTGAATGGCAGTATGCTGGATTTTGTTGTATAGGCAGCAAATATTATATTAATGCCTATACAACAGAAGTCGTCATTGTGGTATCTCTATCTTTATTTCTATCTCTAACTTTATCTCTATCTCTATTTCCATCTCAGTCTTCATCTCCATCTCAATTTCTATCACAATTGCTTTTTCTATTTCCATCTTCATCTCTATCCACATCTCCATCTCTATCCACATCTCCATCTCTATCCACATCTCTATCCACATCTCTATCTCTATCCACATCTCTATCTCTATCCACATCTCCATCTCTATCCACATCTCTATCCACATCTACATCTCTATCCACATCTCCATCTCTATCCACATCTCTATCCACATCTACATCTCTATCCACATCTCCCTCTCTATCCACATCTCCATCTCTATCCACATCTCTATCCACATCTCTATCCACATCTCCATCTCTATCCACATCTCTATCCACATCTCTATCCACATCTCCATCTCTATCCACATCTCCATCCACATCTCTATCTCTATCCACATCTCTATCTCTATCCACATCTCCATCTCTATCCACACCTCTATCCACATCTCTATCCACATCTCTATCCACATCTCTATCCACATCTCTATCCACATCTCTATCCACATCTCCATCCACATCTCTATCTCTATCCACATCTCTATCCACATCTCTATCCACATCTCCATCTCTATCCACATCTCTATCCACATCTCTATCCACATCTCTATCTCTATCCACATCTCTATCCACATCTCTATCTCTATCCACATCTCTATCCACATCTCTATCCACATCTCTATCAACATCTCCATCTCTATCCACATCTCTATCCACATCTCTATCTCTATCCACATCTCTATCCACATCTCTATCCACATCTCTATCCACATATCTATCTCTATCCACATCTCTATCCACATCTCTATCTATATCCACATCTCTATCTCTATCCACATCTCTATCCACATCTCTATCCACATCTCTATCCACATCTCTATCCACATCTCCATCTCTATCCACATCTCTATCTCTATCCACATCTCTATCCACATCTCTATCCACATCTCTATCCACATCTCTATCCACATCTCTATACACATCTCCATCTCTATCCACATCTCCATCCACATCTCTATCTCTATCCACATCTCTATCTCTATCCACATCTCCATCTCTATCCAGATCTCTATCTCTATCCACATCTCTATCCACATCTCTATCCACATCTCTATCAACATCTCCATCTCTATCCACATCTCTATCCACATCTCTATCTCTATCCACATCTCTATCCACATCTCTATCTCTATCCACATCTCTATCCACATCTCTATCAACATCTCCATCTCTATCCACATCTATATCCACATCTCTATCTCTATCCACATCTCTATCCACATCTCCATCTCTATCCACATCTCTATCCATATCTCTATCCACATCTCTATCCACATCTCTATCCACATCTCTATCCACATCTCTATCCACATCTCCATCTCTATCCACATCTCTATCCACATCTCTATCTCTATCCACATCTCTATCTACATCTCTATCTCTATCCACATCTCTATCTACATCTCTATCTCTATCCACATCTCTATCTACATCTCTATCCACACCTCTATCTACATCTCTATCCACATCTCTATCCACATCTCTATCTCTATCCACATCTCCATCTCTATCCACATCTCTATTCACATCTCTATCCACATCTCTATCTCTATCCACATCTCTATCTACATCTCTATCTACATCTCTATCTCTATCCACATCTCTATCTACATCTCTATCCACATCTCTATCTACATCTCTATCCACATCTCTATCCACATCTCTATCTCTATCCACATCTCTATTCACATCTCTATCCACATCTCTATCTCTATCCACATCTCTATCCACATCTCTATCCACATCTCTATCCACATCTCCATCTCTATCCACATCTCTATCCGCATCTCTATCTCTATCCACATCTCCATCTCTATCCACATCTCCATCTCTATCCACATCTCTATCCACATCTCTATCCACATCTCCAACTCTATCCACATCTCCATCTCTATCCACATCTCTATCCACATCTCTATCTCTATCCACATATCTATCCACATCTCCATCTCTATCCACATCTCTATCCACATCTCTATCCACATCTCCATCTCTATCCACATCTCCATCTCTATCCACATCTCTATCCACATCTCCATCTCTATCCACATCTCTATCCACATCTCTATCTCTATCCACATCTCTATCCACATCTCCATCTCTATCCACATCTCTATCCACATCTCTATCTCTATCCACATCTCTATCCACATCTCCATCTCTATCCACATCTCTATCCACATCTCTATCCACATCTCCATCTCTATCCACATCTCTATCCATATCTCTATCCACATCTCTATCCACATCTCTATCCACATCTCTATCCACATCTCCATCTCTATCCACATCTCTATCCACATCTCTATCCACATCTCTATCCACATCTCTATCCACATCTCTATCTCTATCCACATCTCTATTCACATCTCTATCCACATCTCTATCATTATCCACATCTCTATCTACATCTCTATCTCTATCCACATCTCTATCTACATCTCTATCCACATCTCTATCTACATCTCTATCCACATCTCTATCTCTATCCACATCTCCATCTCTATCCACATCTCTATCCACATCTCTATCCACATCTCTATCTCTATCCACATCTCTATCTCTATTCACATCTCTATCTACATCTCTATCTCTATCCACATCTCTATCTACATCTCTATCTACATCTCTATCTCTATCCACATCTCTATCCACATCTCTATCCACATTTCTATCCACATCTCTATTAAGGATGAGCCGAACACCCCCCTGTTCGGTTCGCATCAGAACTTGCGAACACACCAAATGGTCTTTCCCGGTCTTTCCCAGTGACATACGAGGGTGTGTCAGAGGGGGCGGGGTCACGTGACGGGTGGTCGCTTCCCCTATATAAGAAATGTCACAGCTCCAGCACTTCATTCCGCTGGGCTGTGTCCAGCGGAGAGTGGAGCTCGCCTGCTGCGGTCTGGACGGATGGATCTTCTCATCGCTGGACCGGACCGCTGATCAACAGTCGCTGGAGAGATCATCCCTCGCTGGAAAGACAACGTTGGAGCGGGGGGCCGGGCCGAGAGTGGATTCACATCGCTGGATTTTTTTTTTTTTTTTTTTTATAAAGGATTTTTTTCTACGGTGTCTGTGTGTTTTTTTTTTAACTATTTACACTTCCTTCGTGAAATGGTAGAGGTACAGTGTACCCCATTACCAATTCACATAGGGGGGGGGCCAGGATCTGGGGGTCCCCTTTGTTAAAGGGGTCTTCCAGATTCTGATAAGCCCCCCGCAGACCCCCACAACCACCAGGCAAGGGTTGTGGGGATGAGGCCCTTGTCCCCATCAACATGGGGACATCCTCCCCATGTTGAGGGCATGTGGCCTGGTGCGGTTCAGGAGAGGGGGGGCTCACTCTGTCCCCCCCTCTTGTCTGCGGCCGGCCTGGTTAACGTGCTCGGATAAGGGTCTGGTGTGGATTTTTGGGGGAATTTCACGCCATTTTTTTTTAACATTTGGGGTGGAGTTCCCCTTAAAATCCACACCAGACCTGAAGGGTCTGGTATGGATATTTGGGGGGAACCCCACGTCATTTTTTTTTTTAATTGACGGCGGGGTTCCCCTTAATATCCATATCAGACCTGAAGGGCCTGTTAATGGAATTTGGGGGGACCCCCAGCTTTTTTTTTTATGAATAAATCATCTCTGAATTGCCAGAGCCGACAATTCATTAGAGCCGCAAAGCCGGTTTTAAAAGACTTTTTTTCTTTCAGAAATGACACTTTGTGCAGAGACAGTTCTAAGTACGGGAAACGTGCGCTTTTTCACATGCAAAATTTAAAGTAATATTACACTTTTATTGTTTCACTTTTAGCATTATTAAATTCACTGCTCCTGAAAAAACGTCAGTTTTTTAAAACTTTTTTTGCATTGATACATGTCCCCTGGGGCAGGACCCGGGTCCCCAAACACTTTTTAGGACAATAAATTGCATATTAGCCTTTAAAATTAACACTTTAGATTTCTCCCATAGACTTTAACAGGGTGTTCCGCGGCTTTTCGAATTTGCCGCGAACACCCCTAATTGTTCGTTGTTCGCCGAACAGGCAATGTTCGAGTCGAACATGAGTTCGACTCGAACTCGAAGCTCATCCCTAATCTCTGTCTCTATCCACATCTCCATCTCTATCTCTGTCTTCATTCCCATCTCCATCTCTATCTACATCTCCATCTTTATCTCAATTTATATCTTTATCTTCATTTCCATCTTCATCTCTATTTCCATCTCCATCTACATTTATTATACTGTCTTCATTTCTATATTCATCTCTATCCACATCTCCATCTCCATCTCTATCCACATCTCCATCCCCATTTCTATCTCTATCTTCATTTTCATCTCCATCTCAATTTCTACAACTATTTCTTTCTCTATTTCCATCTCCATATCTATCCACATCTCCATCTCCATCTTCATTTCCATCGCCATCTCTATCCACATCTCCATCTCCATTTTCATCTCCATTTCTATCTCTGTCTTCATTTAAATCTCTATCTCCTTCTCCATTTATATCTCCATTTCTGTCTCTCTATCTCTGTCTATCTATCTCTGTCTCTCTATCTCCGTCTCTATCTGTATCTCTGTCTCTATCTGTATCTCTATCTCTGTCTCTATCTGTATCTCTGTCTCTCTATCTCTGTCTCTCTATCTCTGTATCTCTATCTGTATCTCTGTCTCTATCTGTATCTCTATCTCTGTCTCTATCTGTATCTCTGTCTCTCTATCTCTGTCTCTCTATCTCTGTCTCTATCTGTATCTCTGTCTCTATCTGTATCTCTATCTCTGTCTCTATCTGTATCTCTGTCTCTCTATCTCTGTCTCTATCTGTATCTCTGTCTCTATCTGTATCTCTATCTCTGTCTCTATCTGTATCTCTGTCTCTCTATCTCTGTCTCTCTATCTCTGTCTCTATCTGTATCTCTGTCTCTCTCTATTTCTGTCTCTATCTGTATCTCTGTCTCTATCTGTATCTCTATCTCTGTCTCTATCTGTATCTCTGTCTCTCTATCTCTGTCTCTCTATACCTGTCTCTATCTGTATGTCTGTCTCTGTCTCTCTCTATTTCTGTCTCTATCTGTATCTCTGTCTCTATCTGTATCTCTATCTCTGTCTCTCTATACCTGTCTCTATCTGTATCTCTGTCTCTGTCTCTCTCTATTTCTGTCTCTATCTGTATCTCTGTCTCTGTCTCTCTCTATTTCTGTCTACATCTCCATCTTTGTCTCTGTCTGAGATTTTATTGTCATTTAAATTTTATTGTTAAAGCTCTTGACCCATGCTTGAAAAACAATTTATTTTTTATTTTTATTATTAAACATTTTTTATTTGATGGACACACCTGCATGTTGGGTGGTAATTCTTATGGAGCCTTGCTATTGGCTCTCTATTGATTGGAAAACGCACCTGCCGCGTGACAGACCAGAGTCTTGGTGGACACGACACCTACAACTTGGTGGCCCAACGTGACTCACAGGGGTCAAGGCGAGTAACAATTTATATTTTACTTGTGTATGAAGAAGAGGAGACATCTGTGGGGTGTGTCCACAGAAGTGATATCAGTCATGTGACCTCCAGGATGATGACATCTTTCTCTGGAAATGACTGTGGGAGGAGAAAGAATACGGAGGAAAGAAAATCAGAGAAGAAACTTCTTCTATCATCACAACTCAACACTACGAGGTGAGAGAAGATCCACCATCTACACAATCTATCCGTCTATCCACCTATCTAATCTATCCATCTATCCGTCTATCTAATCTATCCATCTATCCGTCTATCTAATCTATCCGTCTATCCGTCTATCTAATCTATCCATCTATCCACCTATCTAATCTATCCATCTATCCGTCTATCTAATCTATCTAATCTATCCGTCTATCCGTCTATCTATCCTTCTATCTAATCTATCCATCTTTCTAATCTATCCATCTTTCTAATCTATCCATCTATCTAATCTATCTATCTAATCTATCCATCTATCTAATCTATCATTCTATATAATCTATCCTTCTTTCTAATCTATCCATCTATCTAATCTATCCATCTATCTAATCTATCCATCTATGTAATCTATCCATCTATCTAATCTATCCATCTATCTAATCTATCCTTCTATCTAATCTATCCTTCTATCTAATCTATCCATCTATCTAATCTATCCATCTATCTAATCTATCTATCTATCTAATCTATCCATCCATCTAATCTATCCATTTATCTAATGTATCCTTCTATCTAATTTATCCATCTTTCTAATCTATCCATCTATCTAATCTAATCTATCCTTCTATCTAATCTATCCATCTATCGAATCTATTCTTCTATCTGTTCTATCCATCTATCTAATCTATCCATCTATCTAATCTATTCTTCTATCTAATCTATCCATCTTTCTAATCTATCCGTCTATCTAATCTATCTATCTAATCTATCCATCTATCTAATCTATCCTTCTATATAATCTATCCTTCTTTCTAATCTATCCATCTATCTAATCTATCCTTCTATATAATCTATCCATCTTTCTAATCTATTCTTCTATCTGTTCTATCCATCTATCTAATCTATCCTTCTATCTAATCTATCCATCTATCTAATCTATCCTTATATATAATCTATCCATCTATCTAATCTATCCATCTATCTAATCTATCCTTCTATCTAATTTATCCATCTTTCTAATCTATCCTTCTATCTAATCTATCCATCTATCGAATCTGTTCTTCTATCTGTTCTATCCATCTATCTAATCTATTCTTCTATCTAATCTATCCATCTATCTAATCTATTCTTCTATCTGTTCTATCCTTCTATCTGTTCTATCCATCTATATAATCTATCCATCTATCTAATCTATCCATCTATCTAATCTATCCATCTATCTAATCTATCTAATCTATCCTTCTATCTAATCTATCCTTCTATCTAATCTATCCATCTATCTAATCTATCCTTCTATCTAATCTATCCTTCTATCTGTTCTATCCATATATCTAATCTATTCTTCTATCTAATCTATCCATCTATATAATCTATCCATCTATCTAACCTATCCTTATATATAATCTATCCTTCTATCTGTTCTATCCATTGATCTAATCTATCCATCTATCCGTCTATCTAATCTATCCTTCTATCTAATCTATCCTTCTATCTAATCTATCCTTCTATCTGTTCTATCCATATATCTAATCTATTCTTCTATCTAATCTATCCATCTATCTAATCTATCTGTCTATATAATCTATCCATCTATCTAATCTATCTGTCTATATAATCTATCCATCGATCTAATCTATCCTTCTATCTAATCTATCCGTCTATCTAATCTATCTGTCTATATAATCTATCCATCTATCTAATCTATCCGTCTATATAATCTATCCGTCTATCTAATCTCCCATCTATCTAATCTATCCGTCTATCTAATCTATCCATCTATCTAATCTATCCTTCTATCTAATCTATCCATCTATCTAATCTATCCATCAATCTAATCTATCCTTCTATCTAATATATCCATCAATCTAATCTATCCTTCTATCTAATATATCCATCTATCTAATCTATCCTTCTATCTAATATATCCATCTATCTAATCTATCCTTCTATCTAATCTATCCACATATCAAAACTATCCTTCTATCTAATCTATCCGTCTATCTGTTCTATCCTTCTATCTAATCTATCCATCTATCTAATCTATTCTTCTATCTGTTCTATCCTTCTATCTAATCTATCCATCTATATAATCTTCCCATCTATCTAATCTATCCATCTATATAATCTTCCCATCTATCTAATCTATCCATCTATATAATCTTCCCATCTATCTAATCTATCCATCTATATAATCTTCCCATCTATCTAATCTATCCATCTATATAATCTTCCCATCTATCTAATCTATCCATCTATCTAATCTATCCGTCTATCTAATCTATCCTTCTATCTAATCTATCCGTCTATCTAATCTATCCTTCTATCTAATCTATCCGTCTATCTAATCTATCCGTCTATCTAATCTATCCTTCTATCTAATCTATCCGTCTATCTAATCTATCCGTCTATCTAATCTATCCTTCTATCTAATCTATCCGTCTATCTGTCTATCTAATCTATCCGTCTATCTAATCTATCCTTCTATCTAATCTATCCGTCTATCTAATCTATCCTTCTATCTAATCTATCCGTCTATCTAATCTATCCATCTATCTAATCTATCCTTCTATCTAATCTATCCGTCTATCTAATCTATCCTTCTATCTAATCTATCCGTCTATCTAATCTATCCATCTATCTAATCTATCCTTCTATCTAATCTATCCATCTATCTAATCTATCCATCTATCTAATCTATCCATCTATCTAATCTATCCATCTATCCATCTATCCTTCTATCTAATCTATCCGTCTATCTGTCTATCCAGATCATGTCTGTGGAATACGAGGATTTACAAACTCTTCAGGACACAAAACCATCAAAGGGAGCCGGAGCAACCAACCAGATACTTCAAGGTAAGAAAATCTGATACTGAGAATTATGCCGCGTACACACCATCGTTTTTGAAAAATGATGAAGCGCGGTGAAGCAAAACACGTACGACGGAACTCTGAAGGGGAAGTTCCATTCGCCTTTGGGCTGCTTTTAGCTGATTCCGTGTTAGTAAAAGACGATTCGCGCCTTTTTGTCTGTTACAGCGTGATGAATGTGCGATCTCCATTATGAACGGTAGTTTTACCAGAACGAGTATGTTCAGTATCGTAAGCCAAAAAACGTTGTAAAGCCCACACACCATCATTTTAAATGACGTTTTCATGCCGAAAAAACGATCGTGTGTACGCGGCATTACACCCGACATACAGGACAGGAGAAGTAGTACTGCGCAGAGTTGGGTACTTTGTGATTGATTAGTAGTTGTGGTTTGTCCTGTGATTGGTTGATATGTGATTGGTGTGATTGGCAGTGTTGCTAACTAACGGCGTTTAACCACTTCCGTAACCAGGCACTTACGCACCTTCCCGCCCAAGCCAATTTTCAGCTCTCAGCACTGTCGCACCTCAGCACTGTCGCACTTTGAATGACAATTGCGCGGTCGTGCGACGTGGCTCCCAACAAAATTGGCGTCCTTTTTCCCCCACAAATAGAGCTTTCTTTTGGTGGTATTTGATCACCTCTGCGTTTTTTTTTTTTGCGCAACAACTAAAAAAAGACTGAACATTTGAAAAAATATTACGTTTTTATTTTCTTTCAGTTAATTTTTTTTGTAAATAAGTACGTTTTCTCTTTCAATTACGGGCACTGATATGGCGGGCACTGATGGGCACCGATGAGATGGCACTGATGGACATCGATGAGGTAGTAATGACAGGCACAGATGAGGTGGCACTGATTGGCGGCGCTGGTATGCGGCACTGATGGGCACACATAGGCGGCACTGATGGGCACACATAGGCGGCACTGATGGGCACTCATGGGCGGCACTGGGCACTCATAGGCGGCATAGATGGGCACTCATGGTCGGCACTTATGGGTGGCACTGATGGATACTTATGGGTGGCACAGATGGGCACTGATAGGTGGGCACTGGGCATGGATGGGCACTGTGGGGTGGCACTGATGGACACTTGGGGTGGCACTGATGGACATTGTGGGGCAGCACTGATCTACCCATGTTGCCAGTCAGTGCCCATTTGTGGGCACTGATTGGCATCTTTTTTTTTTTAAAAAAAAAGCTTTTTTTTTTTTTAAGACTTTTTTTTTTTTTTCATGCTTTTTTTTTTTTGTTTGGCCCACCCTGGTGGTCCAGGGTGGGCTTCCCTGGTGGTCCATGTGGCGATCCGAGGGGGGCTGCGCTGATAAACAATCAGCGCGAAACCCCCCCTGTCAGGAGAGCCGCCGATCGGCTCTCCTATACTCGCGTCTGTCAGACGCGAGTGAGGAAGAGCCATCAACGGCTCTTCCTGTTTACATCGTGATCAGCCGTGATTTCGACACGGCTGATCACATGGTAAAGAGCCTCCGCCGGAAGAGCTCTTTACCGAGATCGGAGATGCAGGGTGTCAGACTGACACCCGCATCACTGATCGCCGCGCTGCACGCCCCGGCGGGCGCGCACAGCATGAAATCCTGCAGGACGTCCATGGACGTCCTGTCAGGATTTCAGAACCACTTCCCGGATGTAAATCGGCCATAGGCCGGGCGGGAAGTGGTTAAATAAACGCCGTATGTAACGATGGGCTCCTGAGGGTAACGAGTAATCTATCAGAGTAATCGTTCCCATTACTGGGCGGCGTTACCGAAATTACTTAGAGCGCGCGGGGGGGGGGGGCAGGTCCGGGCAGACTCTGCCTCCTCCCGTGACGCTGCTTGTGACTCACCGTCCGACCTCCTGAAACGTCACTCTGTACACTCCCAGCCACCCGATACAGTATCGGGTGGCTGGGAGTGTACGGAGTGACGTTTCGACGCGGCCGCGTCAGCTGGTCAGGTGGTCGGACGGTGAGTCACAAGCAGTGTCACGGGAGGAGGCAGAGTCTGCCCGGCGATACTTGACGGTGAGAAGGGAGTGGGACCTGGCACAGCAGGAAGACGGGACCTCCGGTATGGTCTCAAGGTGGGACCGACTCACTACCTGAAATGAATGATCTCATACCAAGCTCCAGCGGTGTCTTCACAGTGTATAACGGACGGTGATATGCCTAAAACGGATGGAACAGCGGCGTTGGAGCCCGCCGAGGAGATCATCATGACAGTCGGCGATGGAGAGGCAATGGTACGCCCTCACAGTACACGCATACCTCCCAACTTTTCAACTTCAGAATGAGGGACAAATGAGCATACCCCCCAAACGAAGTTGTTGACCGGGGGGGGGGCGCGGATCAAAGTTGTTGAGCGGGGGGGGTTCCGCGGATCAAAGTTTTGTTGAGCGGGGGGGGGACTTTCGTGGAATAGAGTGTTTAGCGGGGGGGTCCGCGGATCAAAGTTGTTGAGCGAGGGAGCGAGGTGGGAGGCCAGATCAAAGATCGGAGTTGTTGAGCAGGAGGGGGGGGGTTGTTGCCAATCGCGGGACCGTGGGACCGCGCGAAATCGCGGGACAATAGCACTGCTCGCGGGACCGCGAGATTTACCAGTGAAATCCGGGACGGTTGGGAGGTACACGGGGCACACAGAGCCAGGAGGTGGGGATAGAGCCAGAGCCAGATCATATCAGGCAGCTTAGCGGGCTTATGCAGGCTCTCCCCACAAAGGATGACATGCCTGGGCAGTGGGCAGTTGGGCACTGTGGGCAGGTGGAGTTGATAATTAATTTTTACACAGTATTGCATTTTGCTGGGCCTGCCTGGGCATGTGGAGCAGTCCAGTGGAGTGTCAGTGACACTCCACCGGACCGCTCCACATGCCCAGGCAGGCCCAGCAATACTGTACAATATAGATTTCAGTGTGCACTGCAGCAGTGTCACTCACACTGCACACTGAGGGCCAGATTCACGTAGCTCAGCGGATCTATAGATCCGCTCGATCTACGTGAATTAAGATCCGCTCCCGCAAGTTTAGGAGGCAAGTGGCTAATTCACAAACCACTTACCTCCAAACTTGCGACGGCGGATCCTTAGATCCCCCAGCGGAATTCAAATTCCGCGGCTAGGGGAGTGTCATATTTAAATCAGGCGCGTTCCCGCGCCGATTTAAATGCGCATGCGTCGTCGGGGAATTTCCCGGCGTGCATTGCTCCACTGACGTCACTAGGACGTCAGTGGTTGCGACGTGAGCGGGACTTGCGATGCGCGTGTTCGTGAATCGGCGTACGCAAACGACGTAGGAAAATCTAATTCGACGCGGGGAACGCCGGCTATACTTAACATTGGCTCTGCCGCCTGATAAAAGAAGGGGTAAGTATACGACGGAAACCGCTACGGAAACGACCGTAAGAAGACTGCGACGGGTCCGCGTTCGTTCATGAATTTGCGTATCTCGCTGATTTACATATTATTTATCGTAAATCAGCGTGAACGCCCCCGGCGTCATTTTAAATTGAAAAAAAGATCCGACAGTATAACACAGTGTAACACTGTCAGATCTAGCCCTATCTATGCGAATGGTGATTCTATGAATCAGGCGCATAGATAGGACCAGTGTAAGTCAGAGATACGATGGGGGATCTGGAGATATCAGGAGATAATACACCGGAGTATCTCTTTGGAATCTGGCCCCTAATCTATATTGTACAGTATTGCTGGCAGGGTGGAGTGTGATGATGATATTAATAATTGTACACAGTACGAAATGTTCTAAAATACTGTATATAGTGTTTTTATTCTTCAATCAGTTAATATAAACATCTTTGATATTAAAGATGTTCTAGAACGTAATTGCATTGTAGAATATTTAAAAAAAAGTCAGTTACTTTCTCCCGAGTAACTAATTACTTTGCCAATGAAGTAACAAAGGGCCATATTCTCCTAGATTTCCCGCGGGCGGCGCGTAAAGCCATTTACACTCCACCGCCCCAACCTACAGGAGCAAGTGCCGTATTCCCCAAACACTTGCTCCGTAGTTTGGGGCGGCGGAGTGTAAATGGCCCGGCGTAGCCACGCGTATCTCCAAGGGGGCGGCTTCTATTTAAATTAAGCGTGGCCCCGATTTTAAAGAAATGCGCATGCGCCGGGCTTAAAATAGCCCAGTGCGCATGCTCCAGTTCTCGGCGTAAAACGTCAATGACGCCGACGTGTGCGTCATTGACGTAAAGTCGTATTCAAGAACGACTTAGGGAAACGACGTACCCGACGGGAAAAGACGACGCGGACCCGACGCCATACTTAACATGGCATACGTCGGACTGGCGTAAGGTTACCCCTAATATAGCAGGGGTAACCTTACGCTTACGCAAACGACGTAAGCGACGGTTACGCGACACAATTTCGTTCGGGAATCGGCGTATCATGCTCATTTGCATAAACAAATGAGACCTAAACGTAAACGCCACCTAGCGGCCGGCGGCGAATTACATTTAAGATCCGACAGTGTAAGTGACTTACACCTGTCGGATCTACATCGTAGCTATGCGAAAATGATTCTAAGAATCACTCGCATAGATACGCAGGTCAAAAAACAGAGATACGATGGAGTATCCTGAGATACTCCGTCGTAACTCTTCTGAGAATATGGCCCCCTTACTTTGCCGAGTAACTAATTACTTTGCCAATGAATAACTGAGTCACTAACTCAATTACTTTTTCGGACAAGTAATTTGTAACTGTAACTATTACTTTGTTAAAGGAAGATGAGCAACACTGATTGTAATACATGTTTGTTCCTTATCAGCAATCATGATGAAGAGACGGGTCCCGGAACTTTCCTCCTCCCTCATCTGCTTCCTGTCAGCAGTCTGCACCGGACCTCATCTTCATCATCATCATCTCATCGTCACCATCACACGTGAGTTCCCACCGTCCCCCCCCCACATCGTCACCATCACACGTGAGTTCCCACCGACCTCCCCCCACATCGTCACCATCACACGTGAGTTCCCACGTCCTCCCCCCCACATCGTCACCATCACACGTGAGTTCCCACCGTCCTCCCCCCACATCGTCACCATCCACACGTGAGTTCCCACCGTCCTCTCCCCCACATTGTCACCATCACACGTGAGTTCCCACCGTCCTCCCCCCCACATTGTCACCATCACACGTGAGATTCCCACCCCAGTCCTCCCCGCACATTGTCACCATCACACGTGAGTTCCCACCGTCCTCCCCCCACATCGATCACCATCACACGTGAGTTCCCACCGGCCTCACCCACATTGTCACCATCACACGTGAGTTTCCCACCGTCCTCCCCCCCACATTGTCACCATCACACGTGAGTTCCCCACCGTCCTCCCCCCACATTGTCCACCATCACACGTGAGTTCCCACCGTCCTCCCCCCCACATTGTCACCATCACACGTGAGTTCCCACCGTCCTCCCCCCACATTGTCACCATCACACGTGAGTTCCCACCGTCCTCCCCCCCACATTGTCACCATCACACGTGAGTTCCCACCGTCCTCCCCCCACATTGTCACCATCACACATGAGTTCCCACCGTCCTCCCCCCACATTGTCACCATCACACGTGAGTTCCACCGTCCTCCCCCCACATTGTCACCATCACACGTGAGTTCCCACCGTCCTCCCCCCACATTGTCACCATCACACGTGAGTTCCCACCGTCCTCCCCCCACATTGTCACCATCACAACGTGAGTTCCCACCGCCCCCCCCCCCCCACATCGTCACCATCACACGTGAGTTCCCACCGTCCTCCCCCCACATTGTCCCCATCACACGTGAGTTCCCACCGTCCTCCCCCACATTGTCCCCATCACACGTGAGTTCCCACCGTCCCCCCCCCACATTGTCACCATCACACGTGAGTTCCCACCGTCCTCCCCCCCACATTGTCACCATCACACGTGAGTTCCCACCGCCCCCCCCCCCCACATCGTCACCATCACACGTGAGTTCCCACCGTCCCCCCCCACATTGTCACCATCACACGTGAGTTCCCACCGTCCTCCCCCCACATTGTCCCCATCACACGTGAGTTCCCACCGTCCTCCCCCCACATTGTCACCATCACACGTGAGTTCCCACCATCCTCCCCCCACATTGTCACCATCACACGTGAGTTCCCACCATCCTCCCCCCACATTGTCACCATCACACGTGAGTTCCCACCATCCTCCCCCCACTTTGTCACCATCACACGTGAGTTCCCACCGCCCCCCCCCACATCGTGACCATCACACGTGAGTTCCCACCGTCCTCCCCCCACATTGTCACCATCACACGTGAGTTCCCACCGTCCTCCCCCCACACATTGTCACCATCACACGTGAGTTCCCACCGTCCTCTCCACATTGTCACCATCACACGTGAGTTCCCACCGTCCTCCCCCCACATTGTCACCATCACACGTGAGTTCCCACCGTCCTCCCCCCACATTGTCACCATCACACGTGAGTTCCACCATCCTCCCCCCACATTGTCACCATCACACGTGAGTTCCCACCATCCTCCCCCCACATCGTCACCATCACACGTGAGTTCCCACCGTCCTCCCCCACATCGTCACCATCACACGTGAGTTCCCACCGTCCTCCCCCCACATTGTCACCATCACAACGTGAGTTTCCCACCGCTCCTCCCCCCCACATTGTCACCAATCACACGTGAGTTCCCACCGTCCTCCCGCACATTGTCACCATCACACGTGAGTTTCCCACCGTCCCTCCCCCCACATCGTCACCATCACAACGTGAGTTCCCACCGTCCTCCCCCCACATCGTCACCATCACACGTGAGTTCCCACCGTCCTCCCCCCACATTGTCACCATCACACGTGAGTTCCCACCGTCCTCCCCCCACATTGTCACCATCACACGTGAGTTCCCACCGTCCTCCCCCCACATTGTCACCATCACACGTGAGTTCCCACCATCCTCCCCCCACATTGTCACCATCACACGTGAGTTCCCACCGTCCTCCCCCCACATTGTCACCATCACACGTGAGTTCCCACCGTCCTCCCCCCCACATTGTCACCATCACACGTGAGTTCCCACCGTCCTCCCCCCACATTGTCACCATCACACGTGAGTTCCCACCGCCCCCCCCCCCCCCACATCGTCACCATCACACGTGAGTTCCCACCGTCCTCCCCCCACATTGTCCCCATCACACGTGAGTTCCCACCGTCCTCCCCCCCCACATTGTCCCATCACACGTGAGTTCCCACCGTCCCCCCCCCCACATTGTCACCATCACACGTGAGTTCCCACCGTCCTCCCCCCACATTGTCACCATCACACGTGAGTTCCCACCGCCCCCCCCCCACATCGTCACCATCACACGTGAGTTCCCACCGTCCTCCCCCCACATTGTCCCCATCACACGTGAGTTCCCACCGTCCTCCCCCCACATTGTCCCCATCACACGTGAGTTTCCCCACCCTCCCCCCCCCACATTGTCACCATCACACGTGAGTTCCCACCATCCTCCCCCCACATTGTCACCATCACACGTGAGTTCCCACCATCCTCCCCCCACATTGTCACCATCACACGTGAGTTCCCACCATCCTCCCCCCCACATTGTCACCATCACACGTGAGTTCCCACCGCCCCCCCCCCACATCGTGACCATCACACGTGAGTTCCACCGTCCTCCCCCCACATTGTCACCATCACACGTGAGTTCCCCAACGTCCTCCCCCCACACATTGTCACCATCACACGTGAGTTCCCACCGTCCTCTCCCACATTGTCACCATCACACGTGAGTTCCCACCGTCCCCCCCCCCCACATTGTCACCATCACACGTGAGTTCCCACCGTCCTCCCCCCACATTGTCACCATCACACGTGAGTTCCCACCGTCCTCCCCCCCACATTGTCCCCATCACACGTGAGTTCCCACCGACCTCCCCCTAACATTGTCACCATCACACGTGAGTTCCCACAGTCCTCCCCCCACATTGTCACCATCACACGTGAGTTCCCACCGTCCTCCCCCCACATTGTCACCATCACACGTGAGTTCCCACCGTCCTCCCCCCACATTGTCACCATCACACGTGAGTTCCCACCGTCCTCCCCCCACATTGTCACCATCACACGTGAGTTCCCACCGTCCTCCCCCCCACATTGTCACCATCACACGTGAGTTCCCACCGTCCTCCCCCCACATTGTCACCATCACACGTGAGTTCCCACCGTCCTCCCCCCACATTGTCACCATCACACGTGAGTTCCCACCGTCCTCCCCCACATCGTCACCATCACACGTGAGTTCCCACCGTCCTCCCCCACATTGTCACCATCACACGTGAGTTCCCACTGTCCTCCCCCCACACACTGTCACCATCACACGTGAGTTCCCACCGTCCTCCCCCCACACACTGTCACCATCACACGTGAGTTCCACCGTCCTCCCCCCACATTGTCACCATCACACGTGAGTTCCCACCGTCCTCCCCCCACATTGTCACCATCACACGTGAGCTCCCACCGTCCTCCCCCCACATTGTCACCATCACACGTGAGTTCCCCCCGTCCTCCCCCCACATTGTTACCATCACACGTGAGTTCCCACCGTCCTCCCCCCACATTGTCACCATCACACGTGAGTTCCCACCGTCCTCCCCCCACATTGTTACCATCACACGTGAGTTCCCACCGTCCTCCCCCCACATTGTCACCATCACACGTGAGTTCCCACGTCCTCCCCGCACATTGTCACCATCACACGTGAGTTCCCCACCGCCCCCCCCCCACATTGTCACCATCACACGTGAGTTCCCACCGTCCTCCCCGCACATTGTCACCATCACACGTGAGTTCCCACCGTCCTCCCCCACATTGTCACCATCACACGTGAGTTCCCACCGTCCTCCCCCCACATTGTCACCATCACACGTGAGTTCCCACCGTCCTCCCCCCACATTGTCACCATCACACGTGAGTTCCCACCGTCCTCCCCCCACATTGTCACCATCACACGTGAGTTCCCACCGTCCTCCTCCCACATTGTCACCATCACACGTGAGTTCCCGCCGTCCTCCCCCCCACATTGTCACCATCACACGTGAGTTCCCCCCCGTCCTCCCCCCACATTGTCACCATCACACGTGAGTTCCCACCGTCCTCCCCCCACATTGTCACCATCACACGTGAGTTCCCACGTCCTCCCCCCACATTGTCACCATCACACGTGAGTTCCCACCGTCCTCCCCCCACATGGTCACCATCACACGTGAGTTCCCACCGTCCTCCCCCCCACATTGTCACCATCACACGTGAGGTTACCACCGTCCTCCCCCCACATTGTCACCATCACACGTGAGTTCCCACCGTCCCCCCCCCCCCACATTGTCACCATCACACGTGAGTTCCCACCGTCCTCCCCCCACATTGTCACCATCACACGTGAGTTCCCACCGTCTTCCCCCCACATTGTCACCATCACACGTGAGTTCCCACCGTCCTCCCCCCCCCATTGTCACCATCACACGTGAGTTCCCACCGTCCTCCCCCCACATCGTCACCATCACACGTGAGTTCCCACCGTCCTCCCCCCACATTGTCCCCATCACACGTGAGTTCCCACCGTCCTCCCCACATCGTCACCATCACACGTGAGTTCCCACCGTCCTCCCCCCACATTGTCACCATCACACGTGAGTTCCCACCGCCCCCCCCCCACATCGTGACCATCACACGTGAGTTCCCACCGTCCTCCCCCCACATTGTCACCATCACACGTGAGTTCCCACCGTCCTCCCCCCACATTGTCACCATCACACGTGAGTTCCCACCGCCCCCCCCCCACATTGTCACCATCACACGTGAGTTCCCACCGTCCTCCCCCCACATTGTCACCATCACACGTGAGTTCCCACCGTCCTCCCCCCACATTGTCATTATCACACGTGAGTTCCCACCGTCCTCCCCCCACATCGTGACCATCACACGTGAGTTCCCACCGTCCTCCCCCCACATTGTCACCATCACACGTGAGTTCCCACCGTCCCCCCCCCACACATTGTCACCATCACATGTGAGTTCCCACCGTCCTCCCCCCACATTGTCCCCATCACACGTGAGTTCCCACCGTCCTCCCCCCACATTGTCACCATCACACGTGAGTTCCCACCATCCTCCCCCCACATTGTCACCATCACAAGTGAGTTCCCACCGTCCTCCCCCCACATTGTCACCATCACACGTGAGTTCCCACCATCCTCCCCCCACATTGTCACCATCACACGTGAGTTCCCACCGTCCTCCCCACATTGTCACCATCACACGTGAGTTCCCACCGTCCTCCCCACATTGTCACCATCACACGTGATTTCCCACCGTCCTCCCCCCACATTGTCACCATCACACGTGATTTCCCACCGTCCTCCCCCCACATTGTCACCATCACACATGAGTTCCCACCGTCCTCCCCCCACATTGTCACCATCACACGTGAGTTCCCACATTCCTCCCCCCACATTG
Source organism: Rana temporaria (assembly GCF_905171775.1). Lineage (NCBI taxonomy): Eukaryota > Metazoa > Chordata > Amphibia > Anura > Ranidae > Rana > Rana temporaria. The sequence continues at coordinate 493,116,905 of NC_053491.1, forward strand.
TCACCATCACACGTGAGTTCCCACCATCCCCCCCACATTGTCACCATCACACGTGAGTTCCCACCGTCCTCCCCCCACATTGTCACCATCACACGTGAGTTCCCACCGTCCTCCCCCCACATTGTCACCATCACACGTGATTTCCCACCGTCCTCCCCCACATTGTCACCATCACACGTGAGTTCCCACCGTCCTCCCCTCACATTGTCACCATCACACGTGAGTTCCCACCATCCTCCCCCCACATCGTCACCATCACACGTGAGTTCCCACCGTCCCCCCCACATTGTCACCATCACACGTGAGTTCCCACCGTCCTCCCCCCACATTGTCACTATCACACGTGAGTTCCCACCGTCCTCCCCCCACATTGTCACCATTACACGTGAGTTCCCACCGTCCTCCCCCCACATTGTCACCATCACACGTGAGTTCCCACCGTCCTCCCCCCACATTGTCACCATCACACGTGAGTTCCCACTGTCCTCCCCCACATTGTCACCATCACACGTGAGTTCCCACCGTCCTCCCCTCACATTGTCACCATCACTCGTGAGTTCCCACCATCCTCCCCACATTGTCACCATCACACGTGAGTTCCCACCGTCCTCCCCCCACATTGTCACCATCACACGTGAGTTCCCACCGTCTTCCCCCCACATTGTCACCATCACACGTGAGTTCCCACCGTCTTCCCCCCACATTGTCACCATCACACGTGAGTTCCCACCGTCCTCCCCCCACATTGTCACCATCACACGTGAGTTCCCACCGCCCCCCCCCCCACATCGTGACCATCACACGTGAGTTCCCACCGTCCCCCCCCCACACTGTCACCATCACACGTGAGTTCTCACCGTCCCCCCCCCCACATCGTGACCATCACACGTGAGTTCCCACCGTCCCCCCCCCCCCCACATTGTCACCATCACACGTGAGTTCCCACCGCCCCCCCCCCACACATTGTCACCATCACACGTGAGTTCCCACCGCCCCCCCCCCACATCGTGACCATCACACGTGAGTTCCCACCGTCCCCCCCCCACACTGTCACCATCACACGTGAGTTCTCACCGTCCTCCCCCCACATTGTCACCATCACACGTGAGTTCCCACCGTCCTCCCCCCACATTGTCACCATCACACGTGAGTTCCCACCGTCCTCCCCCCACATTATCACCATCACACGTGAGTTCCCACCGTCCTCCCCCACATTGTCACCATCACACGTGAGTTCCCACCGTCCTCCCCCCACATTGTCACCATCACACGTGAGTTCCCACCGTCCTCCCCCCACATTGTCACCATCACACGTGAGTTCCCACCGTCCTCCCCCCACATTGTCACCATCACACGTGAGTTCCCACCGTCCTCCCCCACATTGTCACCATCACACGTGAGTTCCCACCGTCCTCCCCCACATTGTCACCATCACACGTGACTTCCCACCGTCCCCCCCACATTGTCACCATCACACGTGAGTTCCCACCGTCCTCCCCCCACATTGTCACCATCACACGTGAGTTCCCACCGTCCTCCCCCCACATTGTCACCATCACACGTGAGTTCCCACCGTCCTCCCCCCACATTGTCACCATCACACGTGAGTTCCCACCGTCCTCCCCCCCACATTGTCACCATCACACGTGAGTTCCCACCGTCTTCCCCCCCACATTGTCACCATCACACGTGAGTTCCCACTGCCCCCCCCACATTGTCACCATCACACGTGAGTTCCCACCGTCCTCCCCACATTGTCACACATCAGGAATAATAATAGATATAGATAAAAAAGTATAATTTCTAGAACATTAATAATAAACAATGTTACTTTGTATCTCTCTATCTCCCGTCTGATCAATGTTTATAAATAATGTTACTTTGTATCTCTCTATCTCCCGTCTGATGAATGTTTATAAACAATGTTACTTTATATCTCTCGTCTGATCAATGTTTATAAACAATGTTACTTTGTATCTCTCTATCTCCCATCTCATCAATTTGTAATATTTGCACAGCATCTCCTGTTTATCATTCTAACAGAAGGGAATTGTCAGCACATACAAGGGGGAGGTGACAGTGGGACACAAGGACAGGCATAATACACCTTTTTGGATGCCTGTAGTATTTCCATTGTCATAATCTGGATAACACAATCCCTAGTGATCCTGCCACTAAGGATCCTGTTCAAACATTTCCTGTTATAGGGTGACAACGTCCTGCTCTCTCTCTCTCTCTTTTTACGTGGCAGGTCAGGGGGTGGGTGAGACGGAGCAGAGCCTGGAGGTGAAGCTGAGGAATATGAGTATTGAGGTGCACTCCAGAGTGGACCAACTATATGTAAAAAGTAAGTGGAGGCTTTGGGTTCTATGGGTGGGGGGGGGGGGGGGAGGGTTACAGTGGGATAATGTGGGGGTTCTATGGGGGGGGTGAAGGGTTACAGTGGGATAATGTGGGGGTTCTATGGGTGGCGGGAGGTTTATAGCTGAATAATGTGGGGGTTCTATGGGGGAGGAGGATTACAGCGGGATATATGTGGGGGTTCCTTTGGGGGAGGGGGTTACAGCGGGATAATGTGGGGGTTCTATGGGAGGTGGAGGGTTACAGTGGGATAATGTGGGGGTTCTATGGGGGGTGGAGGGTTACAGCATGATAATGTGGGGGTTCTATAGGGGTGGAAGGTTACAGCGGGATAATGTGGGGGTTTTATGGGGGAGGGGGGTTACAGCGGGATAATGTGGGGGTATTATGGGGGGTGGAGGGTTACAGTGGGATAATGTGGGGGTTCTATTGGGGGGTGGAGGGTTACAGCGGGATCATGTGGGGGTTCTATGGGGGGGGGGGGGAGGGTTACAGCGGGATATATGTGAGGGTTTTAATGGGGGGAGGGAGGATTACAGTGGGATAATATGGGGGTTCTATCGGGGGGTGGGAGGGTTACAGTGGGATAATGTGGGGGTTCTATGGGGGGCGGGAGGGTTATAGTGGGATAATGTGGGGGTTCTATGGGGGGCGGGAGGGTTACAGTGGGATAATGTGGGGGTTCTATGGGGGGCGGGAGGGTTACAGTGGGATAATGTGGGGGTTCTATTGGGGGAGGAGGGTTATAGTGGGATAATGTGGGGGTTCTATAGGGGAAGCGGGGTTACAGAGGGATAATGTGGGGGTTCTATGGGGGGTGGGGGGTTACAGAGGGATAATGTTGGGGTTCTATGGGGGGGGGTGGAGGGTTACAGTGGGATAATGTGGGGGTTCTATGGGGGGAGGGGGGTTACAGCCAGATAATGTGGGGGTTCTATGTGGGAGGGGGGTTACAGTGGGATAATGTGGGGGTTCTACAGGGGAGGGTTATAGCGGGATATATGTGGGGGTTCTATGGGGGAGGGAGGGTTATAGCGGGATAATGCGGAGGTTCTATGGGGGCAGGAGGTTTATAGCGTATTTGGGGGTTCTATGGGGGAGGGAGGATTATAGCGGGGGGTTCTATGGGGGAGGGGGGTTACAGTGGGATAATGGGGGTTTATGGGGGAAGGAGGGTTACAGTGGGATAATGTGGGGGTTCGATGGGGGGAGGGAGGGTTACAGTGGGATAATGTGGGGGTTCAATAGGGGGAGGGGGGTTACAGTGGCATAATGTTAGGGTTCTATGGCGGGGCGGGAGGGTTATAGCGGAATAATGTGGGGGTTCTATGGGGGGAGGATTACAGTAGGATAATGTGTGGGTTCTATGGGGGGGTGGGAGGGTTATAGCGGAATAATGGAGGGGTTCTATGGGAAGCGGGAGGGTTATAGCCGGATAATTGGGGGGTGCTATGTGGGGGGCGGGAGGGTTAAAGTGGGATAATGGGGGGGTTCTATGGGGGGAGGGAGGGTTATAGTGGGATAATGTGGGGGTTATATGGGGGGCGGGAGGATTATAGTGGGATAATGGGGGGTTCTATGGGGGGCGGGAGGGTTATAGTGGGATAATGTGGGGGTTCTATGGGGGGAGGATTACAGTAGGATAATGTGTGGGTTCTATGGGGGGGTGGGAGGGTTATAGCAGAATAACGGAGGGGTTCTATGGGAAGCGGGAGGGTTATAGTGGGATAATGGGGGGTTCTATGGGGGGCGGGAGGGTTATAGTGGGATAATGTGGGGGTTCTATGGGGGGGCGGGAGGGTTATAGTGGGATAATGTGGGGGTTCTAGTCTTTTCATCCTGTTATTGTTTCCCTTTTCCAGATTCAGGGATGACGGAGAAACTGACTGACTTTGAAATTTTCATGGAGGACTTCAATAGTAGGTTTTGGGGGTAATCTGCACCCCATTATCTATCTGGGCAGTGATAACTTTCATGTAAACAAAGGGCAGTTGACCCCCTCAAAAAAAGTTTTCTCTGTTGATGAGATCCTCATGTCATGGAGGAGATACAAAGACCAGCAGGGCCTCATACACTGAACATGAGGTTTCTCTGCAGCCTCTTCATCTTCTCCTGGGCATCGAATAAACCAGATACAGATCTGTAATTTAAGTATTTTCTTTGTCAATCTCCTGTGTTTGGAGGCAGAGTGATCCGTTGTCTATACCAGACCATCTCATCCAGGGTTCTGCAGAACTTTATGGGTTCTCCAGGGGTGGGTATCTCATCCAAGGTTCTGTGGAACTCTAAGGTTTCTCCAGGGGTGGGTATCTTATCCAAGGTTCTGTGGAACTCTATGGTTCCAGGGGTGGGTATCTCATCCAAGGTTCTGTGGAACTCTATGGTTCCAGGGGTGGGTATCTCATCCAAGGTTCTGTGGAACTCTATGGTTTCTCCAGGAGTGGGTATCTCATCCAAGGTTCTGTGGAACTCTATGGTTTCTGCAGGGGTGGTTATATCACCCAGGGTTCTGTCGAACTCTATGGTTTCTCCAGGGGTGGGTATCTCATGCAAGGTTCTGTGGAACTCTGTTTTCTCCAGGGGTGGGTATCTCATCCAGGGTTCTGAGGAACTCTATGGTTTCTCCAGGGGTGGGTATCTCATCCAAGGTTCTGTGGAACTCTATGGTTTCTCCAGGGGTGGGTATCTCATCCAGGGTTCTGTGAAACTCTATGGTTTCTCCAGGGGTGTGTATCTCACCCAAGGTTCTGTGGAACTCTATAATTTCTCCAGGGCTAGGTAACTCATCCAAGGTTCTGTGGAACTCTATGGTTTCTCCAGGGGTGGGTATCTCATCCAAGGTTCTGTGGAACGCTATGGTTTCTCCAGGGGTGGGTATCTCACCTAAGGTTCTGTGGAACTCTATGGTTTCTCCAGGGGTGTGTATCTCACCCAAGGTTCTGTGGAACTCTATCATTTCTCCAGGGCTGGGTAACTCATCCAAGGTTCTGTGGAACTCTATGGTTTCTCCAGGGGTGGGTATCTCATCCAAGGTTCTGTGGAACGCTATGGTTTCTCCAGGGGTGTGTATCTCACCCAAGGTTCTGTAGAACTCTATAATTTTTCCAGGGCTGGGTAGCTCATCCAAGGTTCTGTGGAACGCTATGGTTTCTCCAGGGGTGGGTATCTCATCCAAGGTTCTGTGGAACTCTACGGTTTCTCCAGGGGTGGGTATCTCATCCAAGGTTCTGTGGAACTCTATAATTTTTCAAGGGCTGGGTATCTCATCCAAGGTTCTGTGGAACGCTATGGTTTCTCCAGGGGTGGGTATCTCACCTAAGGTTCTGTGGAACTCTATGGTTTCTCCAGGGGTGGGTATCTCATCCAAGGTTCTGTGGAACGCTATGGTTTCTCCAGGGGTGTGTATCTCACCCAAGGTTCTGTAGAACTCTATAATTTTTCCAGGGCTGGGTAGCTCATCCAAGGTTCTGTGGAACGCTATGGTTTCTCCAGGGGTGGGTATCTCATCCAAGGTTCTGTGGAACTCTACGGTTTCTCCAGGGGTGGGTATCTCATCCAAGGTTCTGTGGAACTCTATAATTTTTCAAGGGCTGGGTATCTCATCCAAGGTTCTGTGGAACGCTATGGTTTCTCCAGGGGTGGGTATCTCACCTAAGGTTCTGTGGAACTCTATGGTTTCTCCAGGGGTGGGTATCTCACCCAAGGTTCTGTGCAACTCTATGGTTTCTCCAGGGGTGGGTATCTCATCCAAGGTTCTGTGGAACTCTATAATTTTTCAAGGGCTGGGTATCTCATCCAAGGTTCTGTAGAACTCTATGGTTTCTCCAGGGGTGGGTATCTCATCCAAGGTTCTGTGGAACTATATGGTTTCTCCAGGGGTGGGTATCTCACCCAAGGTTCTGTGGAACTCTATAATTTACACAGCTTCAGGCATGGGCCCCCTGGAGCAGAGAACCGGGTGGTGCCTCAAATTGAGAAGTGCGGGGGGGGGGTGCCACGAATTGAGAAGCGGGGGGTGCTGCCGCCACAAATTGAGATCGGGGGGCTTTGGGTGCTGACGAACAAAAGAGAAAAAAAGGGGGGCCCTTACAAAAATATATATATATAAAAATAAAAAATTATAAAAAAAAAATGTAACAAAAAGGGGGGTTTGCATCTGGGGCCTTGGGGACCCCTGGGCCCTTTTATAAAAAGAAAAAATAAATTAAAAAAATATATAAAAAAATGAAAAAAAATATATATAAAAAAAGGGGGGGTGCCATCCTGGGCCCTGGGGACCTCTGGACCCTTTAATAAAAAGAAAAAAAAAATATATATATATATAAAAAAAAATTAAAACATTTTTTTTATAAAAAAAAGGGGGTAGCCATCAAGGGCCCTGGGGACCTCTGGGCCCTTTAATAAAAAATAAATAAATAAATATATAATAAAAACAAAATTATAAAAAAAGGGGGGGTTGTCATCCAGGCTAGGGTGACCACGTGTCCCAGATCGCCCGGGACAGTCCCACATTTTGCAGGTCTGTCCCGGGCATATTCATTGCAGGACAATACAGTGTCCCGGAATGAAACTGACACAGACACCCCCTGGGCCAATCTGATGCCCCCAAAAAAGGCCACCACATCACCGCTTTACTCACTGACAGTACTTGTCCTGGCCAGGAATGCCTGGAGGAGCACAATCCCCTGCTTGTGATTGGAGAAATCATAAATCCCACCTCTTCTGTCCAATCACTGTGCTGTGATTCGTTACAGCACAAGCTTATTTTTAGGAAGAGAGGGTATCCCTGAATGGTAGTTTGGAAATGTGGTCACCCTAATCCGGGCCCCTTACAGGTGGACTGCCTGTACCCCCCCGATGGCGGCCCTGTACTTGCCTTCTAATCTCCAGCTCATGTTGTGGCCGTATCCATCATATGTGTGGGCGTATCCATCATATGTGTGGGCGTATCCATCATATGTGTGGGCGTATCCATCATATGTGTGGGCGTATCCATCATATGTGTGGGCGTATCCATCATAAGTGTGGGCGTATCCATCATATGTGTGGGCGTATCCATCATATGTGTGGGCGTATCCATCATATGTGTGGGCGTGTGAAGCCCAGTTCCTTTTTTCTTCCTGGTTTTCAGGGAGAGGTGCATGCTGGGAGATTTTTGGACACAGTAATGCCCAGAGACCCCTGGGAAACGTGTGTCATCATTTCCCAGGAGGCAATGGGGTCTTAGGACAGGAAGTTGAACCACCTAGAACCAGGAAGTAGGCAGATTACAAATACTGCCTAGTAACAGCCAGATAGAAGTGAGTAATTTTTATTTTATTTTTTACATTAAAGGCAATCTGTTAATAGAAATTTCATTTTTAGGGTGGAACTCCGCTTTAACCACTTCCCGACCTCCTCATGTACATTTACGTTGGCAGAATGGCACGGACAGGCACATCAACATACCTGTACGTGCCTGCCTAGACGTGGGTGGGGGGTCCGATCGGGACCCCCCCCCCCCCCCCGTTACATGCGGAGGTCGGGTCCGCTCGGGGAGCGATCCGGGACGACGGCGCGGCTATTCGTTTATAGCCGCTCCGTCGCGATCGCTCCCCGGAGCTGAAGAACGGGGAGAGTCGTATGTAAACACGGCTTCCCCGTGCTTCACTGTGGCGGCGCATCGATCGGGTGATTCCCTTTTATTAGGGAGACTCGATCGATGATGTCAGTCCTACAGCCACACCCCCCTACACTAGTAAACACACACTAGGTGAACCCGAATTCCTACAGCGCCCCCTTGTGCTTAACTCCCAAACTGCAACTGTCATTTTCACAATAAACAATGCAATTTAAATGCATTTTTTGCTGTGAAAATGACAATGGTCCCAAAAATGTGTCAAAATTGTCCGAAGTGTCCGCCATAATGTCGCAGTCACGAAAAAAATCGCTGATCACCGCCATTACTAGTAAAAAAAATAAAAAAAATAAAAATGCAAAAAAACTATCCCCTATTTTGTAAACGCTATAAATTTTGCGCAAACCAACCGATAAACGATTATTGCGATTTTTTTACCAAAAATAGGTAGAAGAATACGTATCGGCCTAAACTGAGGAAAAAAAAAATTAGATATGTTTTTGGGGGATATTTATTATAGCAAAAAGTAAAAAATATTGCATTTTTTTCAAAATTGTCGCTCTATTTTTATTTTTATTTTTATAGCGCAAAAAATAAAAACCGCAGAGGTGATCAAATACCACCAAAAGAAAGCTCTATTTGTGGGAAAAAAAGGACGCCAATTTTGTTTGGGAGCCACGTCGCACGACCGCGCAATTGTCTGTTAAAGCGACGCAGTGCCGAATCGTAAAAACCCCTTGGGTCTTTAGCCAGCATATTGGTCCGGGGCTTAAGTGGTTAAAGTACATGTTTAGGTAACATTTCACCCGCTGGTCTCCTTAAAATCCAGTGAGCTCCTAACTAACTGAGAGCACCGAGACTCTGCTGACCCAAAGCCCCAAGCAATGTTGTTGTCACCCCAGAGGGGAAGGATCTCTATGTGGTTCAGCTCTCCTCTGTGGTATTTGTGGGCAGCAGAAACATCTGAGAAGGTGTCCAGTTTAGAGGAATAAAGACTGATTTCCTGTCTCCTCAGAACACGCCGTGGCGAGCAAAGTGACGAATATCAAGTCGCTGGTGAATCTGTTTCTGTCCGAAGAAATCACAGGTAACTGTGCCCTGGAAGAACATTGGGTTGTGTTGAGATCTGGGCCTGTCTGGAGGTTTGTAGCATGTATTGTATTCATTAGGATCAATCTGATTGGAGGCTGGACATTGTCAGGTGTTAAAGCGGTAGTATCCGGGTATCGCCGCTCTAGCGCTGTGAGTGGCTGGAGCGGCGACGTCGTCACTCCCGCGCATGCGTGCGGGAGACTTCTTTCCCGCAAGGGCCGGCAGATTCGCGGCGGATTCGCCGCGAGATCACAGTTATCAGCGGCAGGAGAGGGGCCCGCCACTCTCCCGCGCCCTCCGCCGCTTACCAGAGCCGTCGGTAGCGGGGGAGGCGATCGGGTCCTGTACCCTGCTCGGCTGGGATATGAGTGAGGGCAAGATGGGCCCCACCCGTCCCTATAGCATTTTTTTTTGCATTGTAGTGCATTGAGTGTAAATATGAGGCGTGACGTCTTTTTGACCCCCGGATCTCATATATAAGAGGACCTGTCATGCTTTTTTCTATTACAAGGGATGTTTACATTCTTTGTGATAGGAATAAAAGTGATTCATTTTTTTTTCAGTGTAAAAATGTATAAAATAAATAAAAATAAATAAGAAAACAAAAAAACATGTTTTTAAAGCTCCCCGTTCCGACAAGCTCGCAAGCAGAAGCGAACACATACGTGAGTGGCGCCCGCATATGAAAATGGTGTTCAAGCCGCACAAGTGAGGTATCGCCGCGATCGTTAGAGCGAGAGGTCTAGCCCTAGTCCTCCTCTGTAGCTCAAAAGATGCAACCTGTAGAATTTTTTAAACGTCGCCTATGGAGATTTTCAAGGATAAAAGTTTGACGCCATTCCACAATTTTGAAGCTTGACATGTTGGGTATCATTTAACTCGGCGTAACATCATCTTTCACAATATATAAAAAAAATGGGCTAACTTTACTGTTGTCTTATTTTTTCATTCAAAAAAGTGAATTTTTTCAAAAAAAAGTGCACTTGTAAGACCGCTGCGCAAATACGGTGCGACAAAAAGTATTGCAATGACCGCCATTTTATTCTCTAGGGTGTTAGAAAAAAAATATATAATGTTTGGGGGTATTAAGTAATTTTCTAGCAAAAAAAATGTTTTAGTCTTGTAAACGCCAAATCTGAAAAACAGCCAAGGTCTTTAACCACTTAAGACCCCGACCAAAATGCAGGTAAAGGACCCGGACAGTTTTTGCGATTCGGCACTGCGTTGCTTTAACAGACAATTGCGCGGTCGTGCGACGTGGCTCCCAAACAAAATTGGCGTCCTTTTTTCCCCACAAATAGAGCTTTCTTTTGGTGGTATTTGATCACCTCTGCGGTTTTTATTTTTTGCGCTATAAACAAAAATAGAGCGACAATTTTGAAAAAAAATCAATATTTTTTCCTTTTTGCTATAATATCCCCCAAAAATATATATAAAAAAACATATTTTTTCCTCAGTTTAGGCCGATACGTATTCTTCTACCTATTTTTGGTAAAAAAAATCGCAATAAGCGTTTATCGATTGGTTTGCGCAAAATGTATAGTGTTTACAAAATAGGGGATCGTTTTATTGCATTTTTATTAATTATTTTTTTTTTACTACTAATGGCGGCGATCAGCGATTTTTTTCGTGGCTGCGACATTATGGCGGACACATCGGACACTTTTTACACATTTTTGGGACCATTGTCATTTTCACAGCAAAAAATGCATTTAAATTGCATTGTTTATTGTGAAAATGACAGTTGCAGTTTGGGAGCTAACCACTAGGGGGCGCTGAAGGGGTTAAGTGTGACCTCATATGTGTTTCTAACTGTAGGGGGGCAGGGCTGGATGTGTGACATCATTGATCGTGTTTCCCTATATCAGGGAACACACGATCGATGACAGCGCCACAGTGAAGAACGGGAAAGGTTTGTTTACACACAGCTCTCCCCGTTCTTCAGCTCCGGGGACCGATCGCGGGACACCAGCGGCGATCGGGTCCACGGGTCCCACGGTCACAGAGCTTCAGACCGGGGCGCGCGCCGCGGGCTGGGCACTTAAAAAGGACGTACAGGTACGTGCCTGTGCCCAGCCGTGCCATTCTGCCGACGTATATGTGCAGGAGGCGGTCCTTTCGTGGTTAAAGGCCAACATGTTTCATTCATTCATAACGTCTCAACTAACCTCCATCCCATTGTTTATATCTTTTTTATCCAGGACCCAGGAAAGGGTCTGTTTATGAGGTTGGTCCTTGCCCTCTGTGACCAAGCAATTCTCAGTTGCTCGGTGCCCAGGTCTACTTGGTAGAACTGAACATCATTTCAGGTTTTGATTTTCCTCAATCATACTGAACGTTCATCTCCACATGAACATCAGATACAGGGATCCCAACCGATGAACACTTTATTTTTCATTCCAGTGGTCATGGCCAATGCTTACACCAAGATTCTTGAGTTTCCCTCTTGGGGCCCTTCTCAGGCCCCGTACACACGACCAAACATGTATGCTGAAACTGGTCCGCGGGCCAGTTTCAGCAGACATGTTCGGTCGTGTGTAGGCGCGAGCGGGCCGAATTCCAGCAAACATTTGCCCGCCGGGCCTTTTCCCAGCAGACAAATATTCCTGGACGTGTTTTAAAACCGTCCGCTGGAATCCTGCCCGCTCGGACATGTACGGTCGTCAGTACAGACCTACCGTACATGTCCGAGCGCCCGCCGTCCCTCGCATGCGTCGAATGACTTCGACGCATGCGTGGAAGCCTTTAAATGGCAGGCCCGCCCACGTCGCCACGTCATCGCCGCGTCATCATCGCGGCGACGACGCGGACACGCCCCGCGTAATGTTTACGCGCGGACTTCTGTACGATGGTTAGTACAACCATCGTACAGAAGCCCTCTGGCAGGCATGTACGGTGAAAACGGTCCGACGGACCGCTTTCATCGTACATGTTTGCTCGTGTGTACCGGGCCTCAGACGCTAAAATATCCTCTAGGAGACACTGAGGTCAATGTTTAGTTGTATGTAGCACTACCCCCGAAGGAGCTCCTGGTTTAGATTTTGGGCGGCACGTTACCTCTATATTCTCGCTGTCCAGGGTGAAAGGAGAGTCCGAAGAATTTCAGGACCAGATTCTCGTAGATCGGCGTAAAAATGGGCGGGCGTAACGTATCTGATTTACGTTACGCCGCCGCAAGTTTTTCAGGCAAGTGCTTTATCCACAAAGCACTTGCCTGTAAAGTTGCGGCGGCGTAGCGTAAATCACCCGGCGGAATTCAAATTCGGCGGGTAGGGGGCGTGTTTCATTTAAATGAAGCGCGTCCCCGCGCCGAACGAACTGCGCATGCGCCGTCCCTAAAATTTCCCGGCGTGCATTGCTCTAAATGACGTCGCAAGGATGTCATTGGTTTTGACGTGGGCGTAAATTACGTCCAGCACCATTCACGGACGACTTACGCAAACAACGTAATTTAAAAAATTTTCGACGCGGGAACGACGGCCATACTTAAGATTGGCTGCGCCTCACATAGCAGGGGCAACTTTACGCCGGGAAAAGCCTAACGTAAAACGTCTTAACTTTACTGCGTTGGCCGCGCGTACGTTCGGGAATTCGCGTATCTAGCTAATTTGCATACTCAATGCGGAAATCGAAGGAAGTGCCACCTAGCGGGGAAAAAAAAATTGCAGTTACGATCCGACGGTGTAAGAGACTTACGCCTGTCGGATCGAATGGATATCTATGCGTAACTCATTCTAAGAATCAGTCGCATAGATACGACGGCCCAGATTAGGACTTACGACGGCGTACATTGCGCTGCTCAGTGTCCACACACAATGTACCTCTTTTCTCTTTGGGTTTATTTTGGAGAACTTTAGTAGAAAAGAGGGGTGAGGGGTGGAGGGGTAGGTAGGCTCAGGTGCACAGTCACAAGTAAGGAAACACTCCTGCTTCCAGCAAACTGTTCTCATCGCCACTCTAGCCAGAGTGGGTATTGCTCACCCGGATAGGTCCCTCTCACTGGCCTAGCTGCCGGGATGGCGCACGGAATAAAGTACAGTCTCTGCCACAGACCTTCCTTTCTCGGTGAGATACTTTGGTCCGGAATCCTCTGCCACAGGATTCAGCACCCGGATCTCTTTAGCTTTTCTCACTAGAACCTTTTGACCCGACAGGCGACACTGTCAGGCCTCTCGGTGTACGGTGCATCCTTGGATGAAGCTTCCAGGCCTTCTCCTAAGGTACCAGCCTCTTGCATGGTCCTTATCATGATAGGTCCTCCCCTGGCTTTCTTCATCAAGTGGCCTCCTCCCGCAGGACGGACAGCACAGGATCACCTCTGCGGTACGGGCCCCAGTCAAACAACTGGGCCCACCAGACGAAGCCGCAGCCCCGGTCCAACGTGGTCCCGGAGCTAGGATTCACAACACTCACCTCCGGCCAGGTGGGCCACGAGGCGCAAACGGACCCCGCACCAATGGCGTCTAACCCTTAAGTACCCCTCCTCAGCATGCACAGCGGGGTAACCACTCCCACTAATTCGTTGCTGAGGGGGACACTCGATGTACCATGACCTGACTGCTGCCACCCTTGGCCTGGGGTGGTAATGACACCCCCAGTTGATCAATAGTGGATCACTCCCAGCACAGCCATGGCTGGAACAGAGGCTAAATTGCCCTTAATCACTCTGGTCTGAGCCAAATAACAGCTCAGACCCCCATTAAATTTGAGGCAGCGCCTGTTCGTCAGGAGCAGGGCGCTACATGTATAACCCAGGGTTTCTCAACCACTGTTCCATGGAACCCTAGGGTTTATCCAGAGTCAGTAACCACTGACACCAATCATCTTTTTAGCTATCTGTAAGGGAGTATTCTTCCCAATGACCACAAGTGTAAGGATCATGGACCTACCTACGGTGGTCGCAATCACAACTTGGGCCCATGCTGCAGGGGGACCTGCACAGACCCCTTGTACACCTGTATAGTAGGAGCTGCAGGGATGGCTGCATATAGAGCAGTGGTTCTCAACCTCTCTAGTGCCGTGACCCCTTGATAAAATTTGTGGGGACCCCTAACTATAAAATTATTTTTGTAGGGTGGGTTGTCAGCAGCACCCAAGGCAAGACAAGTAATTTGGGCCCCTAACCCACGGACATTTAGCGCTCCCTGAGTCCCCACCACTCATACAGTATTAAAACCCCTTATGGTACATTTTAGAATGCATCCCTCTTTCTCTTTGTTCTCCTTTCTTTCCCTTTTATCTAGTTCTATCCTAATTTATTGTTTCCCCCCCCCCATCCCTCTCTCTTTTGCCGTCTTTCTTGTTCTTTCTCTTATTCTTTCTCTCCCTTTTTCTTTGTTCCTCCCATTCTTTTCCTATCCCTTCCATGTATTCTCTATTTTTATTCCTTCTCTTACTCCTTGGTGGGGGCAATGGGATGAGTGGCAGTGCTAATGGGGGTGGGGTGAGTGGCAGTGCTGATGGGGGTGGGATGAGTGGCAGTGCTGATGGGGGTGGGATGAGTGGCAGTGCTGATGGGGGTGGGGTGAGTGGCAGTGCTGATGGGGGTGGGATGAGTGGCAGTGATGATGGGGGATGTGATATGTGGCAGTGCTGATGGGGGTGGGATGAGTGGCAGTGCTGATGGGGGTGGGATGAGTGGCAGTGCTGGGGGGAGTTCTGATCAGCCAACTTAGGTGCTCTTGCAGGTCATCTGCTGATCTGAGAATTGTAGTGGGGACTTTTAATGGCAACTATAATCACAGGTAGTGTTACTGTGTCTATGACTTTGTGGTGTCTCGCAGTGACACCTATGCCAAAATCAGGGAATATGGTCTCCTTCAGCCCCTCCCACTTCACATTCCTCACCGATCAGCTGACCAGTGGCGGTGCGTCCAAAGAGGGCGCAGGAGCGACGCCCCCTCTCGCTCTTGCATGAATCTATGTATTGTCGCCGGCGCCGCTGCCGCCCACTATTCAGATGGCTGGCCCCCTGGTGAGCGCCGGCCATCTGAATAACGGCAGCTGATTGGCTGTGGAAGTGTCTTTTAGAGCCACTGTGAGGGCTGTAATCGGCTTCCAAATAGTTAACCAGGAGACGCACAGGGTGTGCGTTCCCTGGTTAACACTGACAGCCGTCTCAGCCAATCAGGTTCACCGGATCTGGTTACCGGTAACCTGATTGGCTAAAGCGACATCGAGGGTGGCACTACATCGAAGGATCGTGGAGGAGGATGGCTGGCAGAGAAAGGTAAGTGCCGGGTTGTGGGGGTCACCTGTCGGCATTTTATGGGGCAATCTGGTGGCATTTTAGGGGCAAACTGGCGGCAATTGATGGGCACAGTGGCGAAAATGGCATGGCACAGTGGCTGTGTTTGGCATGGCACAGTAGTGACAATTGATGGGCACAGTGGTGACAATGGCATGGCACAGTGGCTGCGTTTGGCATGGCACAGTGGTGTCAATTGATGGGCACATTGGCAACAATTGATGGGCACAGTCGCGACAATGGCATGGCACAGTGGCTGCTTTTGATGTGAACAGTGGCTGCAATTGATGGGCTCAGTGGCAGCAATTGATGGGCACAGTGAGGCTGCAATTGATGTTTTTTTTTTTTTTTTTGCTTGCACCCCCCAAAAATTTTGAGCACCAGCCGCCACTGCAGCTGACCTCTAGTCTCTGCCCCCCAGCCATGCCTTGAACTGAATGGGTGGCTGCAAAGAGGCTGAGTGGGCGGCTGTGGGCTCCAGGGACAGCCCTGCTGTGGGCGGTCGCAAAAAGGCTGAGAGAGCGGTGCGGGCTTCAGGAACAGCCCAGGATTCGGTGACCTCTGGTAAATCATCATTCGACCCCCAAGGGGCTCCCAACCCCCAGGTTAAGAACCACTGATATAGGGGAATTGATCTCTCCATTTTCCTCCTGCATTTGCTGATCACCTGCAGGAGGGAGAGCAGGAGAAGCAGCAGAACTACCAGGGTCACAAAAGTCATACATGCGTTCCACCACAGGGCTCGGAGGGAAGGGCCCCAGTGGGGATCAGGGGGGTCCTTCATTGTTTCTTGCACCGGGGCCGTGAAGGCTCTAGGTAAATCACTGGTAAGGAGCATTCTTCCCACTGACCATCACATTAATGTTCTACAAGCTGTTCATTTAATATTTTTTATCGGGGGTTCCCTGGACCCAAAAAGTTATTGCAAGGGTTCCTATATGTTATAGAGGTTGAGCGAGGCTGGCATACCCGATCAGCACACAAACAAAACATTTGTGAACAGCATATAAAAGTGGGAAGATATGGATATTTGACCAACGTTGTAAACACCTGACATTCCCCCACCATTGGCATGAGTGTGGAGTTGCCCCCACTTTGTGGTCACACCATTCATTCTTCAGGGAAGGCTTTCTACAATATATTGGAACGTTTCATGAAAACCAGAGAATTAAATGTTCTTCAACACAATGCAATCTACCTTGGAAGCCTGACTACTACCAACACTTTCCATTTCTTGGATGAAGTGAGGCGGGATTAGATCCTCCTTTTTTATGCCAGTGCCCCCCAGTGGGGGGGGGGGTTCTTCCGGGAGATGATGCGTTGCATTTTTTTGGGAGGCAAAGAGCAATAAGAGAAATCCAGAAAGGGGCAGGACCTCCACTGGAGGATTTCCATCTATAGGTGTCCTTGTTGGAGACATCTCTCCCCACTTTGTCATCACCAATGATGACGAGCAAATCCGATTCTCCTGAATATGAGATTATGATGATATGACCTTACAGAAAATCATTCAATTCATAAATGACTATTTACAGATCAAACCCGTCTACTGCAGATGTTGAGGGGAATGGAAACTTTTCTCCTGTGTCAATTATCCCAGGCTGAGAATCTAAACTTTCCCCAACTAGAGTTGGCTCTTCACAATGGAGATAAAGGTCCCTCACAAGGAGCCCAGAGACTGGGAGATACTTCCGGTGTTCCTCTCTTCTTTCTTCCCCGTTAATGAAGACACAGACGTATTGATCTTTTCATTGTTCACATTACAGGTTCCCTTACCAGCGACAATCAGAGGATTTTGGCCGCAGTGGGGAAACTAACAGATGGACTCCACAACAGCAACGGTACGTTGTTTCTATTTCGGCAATCACTAATCCCCCCACACCTTCATTTTCCTGACTTTCTAAGGCACGATTTTTCACAATTATTATTTGATCCCTGGCTTCCTGTACAAAACGTAGGAGGAAACCCCACCCCCTCGTCTCCAACCTAACGAGACCTTTTCAGATTTTCTGTTCATTTAAATAGGCTGCTAAGACAAATTAATGTAAGTCTCCCCCTCCTTCTGTATCACTTCTCTTTATCCTCTTCTCTCTCTCTCTCCCCCCTCCTTCTGTCTCACTTCTCTTTATCCTCTTCTCTCTCTCTCTCCCCCTCCTTCTGTCTCACTTCTCTTTATCCTCTTCTCTCTCTCTCCCCCCCTCCTTCTGTCTCACTTCTCTTTATCCTCTTCTCTCTCCCCCTCCTTCTGTCTCACTTCTCTTTATCCTCTTCTCTCTCTCTCTCCCCCTCCTTCTGTCTCACTTCTCTTTATCCTCTTCTCTCTCTCTCTCCCCCTCCTTCTGTCTCACTTCTCTTTATCCTCTTCTCTCTCTCTCCCCCCTCCTTCTGTCTCACTTCTCTTTATCCTCTTCTCTCTTCTCTCTCCCCCCTCCTTCTGTCTTACTTCTCTTTATCCTCTTCTCTCTCTCTCTCCCCCCTCCTTCTGTCTCACTTCTCTTTATCCTCTTCTCTCTCTCTCCCCCCTCCTTCTGTCTCACTTCTCTTTATCCTCTTCTCTCTCTCCCCCCTCCTTCTGTCTCACTTCTCTTTATCCTCTTCTCTCTTCTCTCTCCCCCTCCTTCTGTCTCACTTCTCTTTATCCTCTTCTCTCTCTCTCCCCCCCTCCTTCTGTCTCACTTCTCTTTATCCTCTTCTCTCTCTCTCCCCCCTCCTTCTGTCTCACTTCTCTTTATCCTCTTCTCTCTTCTCTCTCCCCCCTCCTTCTGTCTTACTTCTCTTTATCCTCTTCTCTCTCTCTCTCCCCCCTCCTTCTGTCTCCCTTCTCTTTATCCTCTTCTCTCTCTCTCCCCCCTCCTTCTGTCTCACTTCTCTTTATCCTCTTCTCTCTCTCTCTCTCCCCTCCTTCTGTCTCACTTCTCTTTATCCTCTTCTCTCTTCTCTCTCCCCCTCCTTCTGTCTCACTTCTCTTTATCCTCTTCTCTCTCTCTCCCCCCCTCCTTCTGTCTCACTTCTCTTTATCCTCTTCTCTCTCTCCCCCCTCCTTCTGTCTCACTTCTCTTTATCCTCTTCTCTCTTCTCTCTCCCCCTCCTTCTGTCTCACTTCTCTTTATCCTCTTCTCTCTCTCCCCCTCCTTCTGTCTCACTTCTCTTTATCCTCTTCTTTCTCCCCCTCCTTCTGTCTCACTTCTCTTTATCCTCTTCTCTCTCTCCCCCTCCTTCTGTCTCACTTCTCTTTATCCTCTTTTCTCTCTCTCACCCCCCCTCCTTCTGTCTCACTTCTCTTTATCCTCTTCTCTCTCTCTCCTCCTTCTGTCTCACTTCTCTTTATCCTCTTCTCTCTCTCTCTCCCTCCTTCTGTCTCACTTCTCTTTATCCTCTTCTCTCTCTCTCTCCCTCCTTCTGTCTCACTTTTCTTTATCCTCTTCTCCCTCCCCCTCCTTCTGTGTCACTTCTCTTTATCATCATCTCTCTCTCTTCTCCTTCTGTCTCACTTCTCTTTATCCTCTTTTCTCTCTCTCACCCCCTCCATCTGTCTCACTTCTCTTTATCCTCTTCTCTCTCTCTCCCTCCTTCTGTCTCACTTCTCTTTATCCTCTTCTCTCTCTCTCTCTCTCCCCCTCCTTCTGTCTCACTTTTCTTCATCCTCTTCTCTCTCTCCCCCTCCTTCTGTCTCACTTTTCTTTATCCTTTTCTCTCTCTCCCCCTCCTTCTGTCTCACTTCTCTTTATCCTCTTCTCCCTCCCCCTCCTTCTGTCTCACTTCTCTTTATCCTCTTCTCTCTCTCTCCCTCCTTTTGTCTCACTTCTCTTTATCCTCTTCTCTCTCTCTCCCTCCTTCTGTCTCACTTTTCTTTATCCTCTTCTCT